>NC_134459.1:160838513-161001013 GCF_047948215.1 Lycorma delicatula | reverse complement strand
AGACTTTGACAATTGTCAATTTACTGTACATATACATTTTCTCACACACACGCACACACACACACACACACACACACATCCGCAAGCAGAGAGAGAGAGAGTGATTGAGAATGCGAGAAAGTGTGATAGAGTGACATTACCGATAGAGCGACATTAACAATTGACAATTTACTGTACATATACATTATAACATACATTCACGCACGCACGCGCGCGCACACACACACACACACACACACACACACACACACACACACACACACACACACACACAATTGTGATGATGGCAATTTTGATGACGTAATTTGTTTTTATTAAATAGTATTTTAATACATGTATAAGTAAAAAAATCGTTTTGAAATTGGTTCCTTCTTTTATTTTAAATTCAAATATATATTTTAAAGTGATTATATATTAAAGATTACTAATTTACATCAGGAGGGATTCATTAGAACAATTAAACAACTGTAATACAATTGACCAATCAGAGACACAGAAAAGTAATTAACTTGTTTTCAATTCTTATAACAAAGTTGTTTATTCTTTTAACGACGGATTAAGAGATGTCACGAGGTAGTCACTCGAGTCTGTAACGAAACTCTCCGATATGATTGACCAATCAGAAACGCAGAACTGTAATTAACTTGTTTTGAATCTATCTTGTGACGTCGTACGAAGTAAGACATCTCTCAGTTCGCCGTTGACCGTTGCTGAGTGCATGTCGTATGTGGTAACTATGAACAATCTTCTGGAAAGGTAAACCACATAATTTAGGACATTATTTTAAAGTGAGGGACATTTATTTTATTGCATACAACATAGTTTTATTTTTTTTAATGTATCGGTTTTAAATTAAACATTTTTTTTCTTTATTACAGTTTAATGAAAATTAACATTTAACGTAGATTTTTTAAAGCACGTTGCCACAGTTTATATCTACTTTGCTTGAAATTTTGTTTTTTAATGATTTTTTTTTAGTTTAAATTCTATTCTAGATAAATAATAATCTTCCATTTTACAAAATTTGGTTTATTCAAAAAAAAAAGGGGTGATGTAATCTTTTTTGAAATGGATACATCAACGTGGCAAAATTTTTATAAAATTAATTACCGATGAATTTTATGTAGGAACTAAAATGAATTTTATTCAAGAAAATGCTATAAAATGTATTAATATTTTCAATGATTTTATAGGAATTGCCTAATTTTTATATTACATCTGGATAGATTACTTGTATAAATAGTTAAGTGTAATCTATATGTACTGAATAGACAAGTTTTTTCTTGCGCTTGGCTACCTTTAATGTCTACTGAAAATAAGTACAAATACCTTAGTACAATGAATATCTTGTAGGAACTATCAAATTTTATAGTTTCATGTATCAAATACTTTAATTATTATTGCTGAAACAGGAAATATTTTTTAGAAACTGTATTAAAAGAACAGTTTGTATTTTGAATTAGGAAAATAACAATGTGCAGTTTTATATCATATTTAAAATACACTTATTCCTTTTTAGTTTTTCAGATCATAATAATTGTGTTGTCTCCCCGCTAGAACAATCAGAATCTTCTTTCATACAAAATCATTGAACTAAATCTTTTTAGAGATCCACACATTTTCACATCTACGATGTTCAATTTCTTTTTTCTGTAATTCTCTAGAAAATTCTAGAAATAAAAGCCCCAATTATCACTTGTACAAATATTTTCCATTATTACATAGGTATTCTTCATTTATTTCTCAAGAGTTTATAATAATAAGAAATTATCTTTTATCTTAATTAAAAATAATTTAAAATTTATTTTTGTTTCCCATATTTCTAAATTTTTCCTGGACGTCAGTTGTAGTTAACTGCATTCATTTCTGGGTCTCTCGATTGTAACCTGAAAAAGAAATCTTTTGTAAAGCTGTTTTATTGTGTAATCAACCAAACCTGTTTTAGCTAATTTATTTTAATTTTTTTCAGCTCACTAATAAATAAAAACAGAATATTCAAATCCAAATAATACTTGTTCTAATCCATTTTCATTTGATCCATTACCATTTGTAGTGAATTGCCAACCGGCACTCAAATTTCTGAATACTATAATACAATCAAAAAAGTTTAATCTTATTTTTTAATTATTTTCAAGCAGGTGCAAATTTTTTATTTATTCTGATTATACAGATGACTAGGTAGAAAGAAAAAATAAGGGCATAATTTTTTAATTACTCATTTTTCTTCTAAGTGAATTTTATTCTACGCTTTAATATATTTTTTATGTAATTCTTAACTTTGTTAGGTTAGATACTTTAGCGGTTAAGGTACTGATGTCATATATCTCTTTTGTCACCACATTCATATAAAAAAGTTAGCGAATTATTCAAAATAATTTCTTCATTGAAATCATTTACAATTTTTTACTCTGCTTTCTCTTTCAGTTACAATTATTTTACTGAATTTATGTATAGCCATTTGTAAAACTTCATACAGGAAGAAAAATACAATCCCAGTTTATATTCATACTTTTAAGAAAATAGTCAAATGATCATATACTGTAAAGGTTCCATTTATTTTCATAATAACAAGTAGTACACTGTAATTTTGTTCTTTATGTGAATTCTCTATTTTGTAATGTAATGCAAATAATACAATTTTTCAAAAATATTAGTTTCCTAACCTTTTAATTAAATATTTAAATTTAACCTCTTTGGAGAGAGATAAATGTTTTTACTATGTATATTTCGTATACAAATTATGTTTATACGGTTTTGTTGGCTCAAACAGTAATTTTAATAATATACATAAAATAATTAGGTAGCTTGTAATTGCATGTACTTGTTGTGTAGCTAGTAATTTCATGTAGCTTGTAATTGCATGTTCTTTTTATGTAGCTTAGAAATATAACTGTTTTATCATAAAAAATAGTTTTACTAACATTGACTAACATTAATTACACTAATTAATTTAAGTTTAGTTGATGGGTATTTTATGTATATCATTCATTCTGCTGTATTTGAGTTGAATATCTAAATTTAAATGTAATATAAATTGATTATCAATTATTAAATTATAACTGGGTCTTCAAAGAGGTTAAATTATAATTGATTTTAATGAATAAGGTATATGAACCACTTTTATACAAATTTTCCAGTATTCTTTAAATTAATTATTTTTACAGCAATTTTTTTTTAAATAAGGAGAAATTTGTGATTTGCTAATTCATAGTATTGGCTTTGTTCAATCGTATTTGATCTGTTTATGTAAAACATCCTTGCATCTTATGTTCTTTGTGGATTCACTTTTATTTTATAATTATCCTAAGTAATTTCTTAAATAAATAACCATATTTAACAAAAAAATTAATTCTAAAATGACCCTTTGATTATCTACATATAAACAAATTTAAGAATACAAATCAGATTTTTTGGCATTCGTTTAAAAAAAACTTTTCACCCTAACCATCTAATGTTAAATAAAACTATTTTTGACACCATCAAACAGTATTTGAAAGTATACTGGACTTCTACAGAGAACCATCAAGGAACTATTACAGTATATCCATCAGGAATCATTTTAGTTCTATTTAAAAGGCCTATCACTATTACCGTTGACATTTTTACAACCTAAAAATACACTATATTAAACCTTTTATATGAGCAAATTATATATATAAACCCCCTGGTTTTAGTCTTCTAGAATATATGCCATATCTTGCCTGGTGGTTATCCACTGAAATTATTAGTTTATTTCTATAAATGTATATTTTTTATAAACAATTTTCCAAAACCATGTAAAACTGAAATCGAGCACATTCTCTATCTTATACGGGATTAGAATTTGTAATTTAATTGGTACCTGTCACTTAATTAATCATTCTGCACCTCCCACTGTTCACATATAGAATTTCTTTGTAATTATATTTCATATTGTTGATGAAAAAAGACTTCCTTATTGATTACTGAATAATAAAATTTAATTTTTTTCTATAATCCTACAGATACAGGTAACTTCAATATTACATTTAGTATTTGCATTATTACCCCCTTTTCACTTGCATTGTCATTAATCGTAACTTGATCCATTTGCTATTCATTAGCAACTTTACCTTTTTTTCAATAATATAAATTATAGACTTTTAATTCCAAACAGGATTGGCAATATTATGCTGTGAAAATGCATTCTTAGAGAATCTTAAATGGGATAATCAAGAGGTCTGGATAGTAATGCATACACCTGCACAGGTACAAAAGGGAAAAAAAGAAATATGAAAAATACAAGTAAATTCATTATGATTAAAGACACTCTGAGTAATTGATTTCTTCGAAAAATCTTCTATTTTTAATATTGAAAATAATAGAAAAATCCCTTAAGTTATATTTCTTCAAATCGATAACATTTTTCTGTTGAAATTATGAAACAAAAATCTTCTGGTTAATATTTCCCTAGTTCAGTCTTCTAATTCGGTTTCATTTTTAGAAATACAGTTTCAAATTATTTAACTGTAACAACACACAGATTAGATTGTATATACAGACAGAAAATTTGATATGTCATATAGTTAAGGGTGTATTGTTTTAAATTTTTTATCAACTTAGCAAGTCTGATATGCTCTGAAACACTTCAGGGTGTATTGTTATAAATTGTTTATCAACTTAGCAAGTCTGATATGCTCTGAAACAGTTCAGAGTGTATTGTTATAAATTTTTGATCAACTTAGCAAGTCTGATATGCTCTGAAACAGTTCAGGGTGTATGGTTTTAAATTTTTGATCAACTTAGCAAGTCTGATATGCTCTGAAACACTTCAGGGTGTATGGTTTTAAATTTTTGATCAACTTAGCAAGTCTGATATGCTCTGAAACAGTTCAGGGTGTATTGTTATAAATTTTTGATCAACTTAGCAAGTCTGATATGCTCTGAAACAGTTCAGGGTGTATTGTTTTAAATTTATGATCAACTTAGCAAGTCTGATATGCTCTGAAACACTTCAGGGTGTATTGTTATACATTTTTGATCAACTTAGCAAGTCTGATATGCCCTGAAACACTTCAGGGTGTATTGTTATAAATTGTTTATCAACTTAGCAAGTCTGATATGCTCTGAAACACTTCAGGGTGTATTGTTATAAATTGTTTATCAACTTAGCAAGTCTGATATGCTCTGAAACAGTTCAGAGTGTATTGTTATAAATTTTTGATCAACTTAGCAAGTCTGATATGCTCTGAAACAGTTCAGGGTGTATGGTTTTAAATTTTTGATCAACTTAGCAAGTCTGATATGCTCTGAAACACTTCAGGGTGTATGGTTTTAAATTTTTGATCAACTTAGCAAGTCTGATATGCTCTGAAACAGTTCAGGGTGTATTGTTTTAAATTTATGATCAACTTAGCAAGTCTGATATGCTCTGAAACACTTCAGGGTGTATTGTTATACATTTTTGATCAACTTAGCAAGTCTGATATGCTCTGAAACACTTCAGGGTGTATTGTTATAAATTGTTTATCAACTTAGCAAGTCTGATATGCTCTGAAACACTTCAGGGTGTATTGTTATAAATTGTTTATCAACTTAGCAAGTCTGATATGCTCAGAAACAGTTCAGAGTGTATTGTTATAAATTTTTGATCAACTTAGCAAGTCTGATATGCTCTGAAACAGTTCAGGGTGTATGGTTTTAAATTTTTGATCAACTTAGCAAGTCTGATATGCTCTGAAACACTTCAGGGTGTATGGTTTTAAATTTTTGATCAACTTAGCAAGTCTGATATGCTCTGAAACAGTTCAGGGTGTATTGTTATAAATTTTTGATCAACTTAGCAAGTCTGATATGCTCTGAAACACTTCAGGGTGTATTGTTATAAATTGTTTATCAACTTAGCAAGTCTGATATGCTCTGAAACACTTCAGGGTGTATTGTTATACATTTTTGATCAACTTAGCAAGTCTGATATGCTCTGAAACACTTCAGGGTGTATTGTTATAAATTTTTGATCAACTTAGCAAGTCTGATATGCTCTGAAACACTTCAGGGTGTATTGTTTTAAATTTTTGATCAACTTAGCAAGTCTGATATGCTCTGAAACACTTCAGGGTGTATTGTTATAAATTGTTTATCAACTTAGCAAGTCTGATATGCTCTGAAACAGTTCAGGGTGTATTGTTATAAATTTTTGATCAACTTAGCAAGTCTGATATGCTCTGAAACAGTTCAGGGTGTATTATTTTAGATTGTTGCTTCACACGAAGCAAATCTTATATGTTGTGACAGTTCAGGGTATATTATTTCAACGTTTTCCTTAACGGGTAGGAGATTCAATGTGCTCTTGCACAGTTCCGGGTGTATTATTCTCATCTTAGCTTATCAGTTACCTAATATGATACACAATTATTTTTAATTATAATTCTTGATTACATATTGACATTGTAAATATCTATGTTGTATGCAATGAATAGTTTTCGCAAGTGCCGGGTACATAAAGCATTCGTGCCGCGTCAACCGCGTCGCGACCGTACTTCATCATCCCGATATCGTTCATCGGGTTCGGTTGGGGGGTGCTGTGTATATAAATGAGTCTATATATTGGGGGGTGATATATAAATATGTTAATGTTAGAAATAGTTATTCATATAATTCATAATATTTAGTTATTCTATGTTTATTATGTTTCTTTGTGTTTTCAGCTCATCACTTCACTACCAGTGGCTGAAGTCCTCCTTAACTCAATTTAAATTCATAAAAAATTCAGTTTAATAATTTAAATTTTTATTTTAATTTTAAATTTAATCGCATAAAAATTCCTTTTTTTAGTTTAAATTGCTTTATAAAATTTTATTTGAAATATTAATGAGTGGGTTTTAAAATTACCTTTTTTGTAAATTATTTAAATTTTGTTCATTTCATTGACAAAATTAATCATTTAAATAAGTTCAAGAAATTAAAAAAATAAGTAAATATATAGAGGCAATTTCTTAATTAAATGCAGCTTTTAAATCTGGTTCATGTAGGATATAATGTTTATTTTTAATTTTTTTTTTATTTGATATATATTATATTACATAAGCTTTTTCTTAAATTTTTTTGGTAGGTGTTAATCAAATTGAAGGTTAGAGCATATTTATATCTAATTACAGTTTTAAGAATTTTTTTTTTTTATTTTATTTGAAATATTTTAAATTCCCTTTGCATTCCCCAATCTGCATTCAGCCAACCAGCTTCAGAGAAGATGCATGCTTGCATGTTAGTTTAATTTTTTCAAACCAGAGTCAGCTGATTTTAGAGGTGCCATAATAAATTATTTCACTTTATTTGCTTTTTTTTTTATTAAAATAATTAACTTAGTTGCAAAATTTACCAATTTTTTGTGGTAAAAACCTAAGTAGAATGATTATTTGAAAAAAATCCATCTACCATAACAGTAATCCAAATTACTTCAAAATTTAATAATTTTTTTATGTAATATATTTGCCTTGCATATTAAAAAGGCGTGTACTGATTCTGGTTTTTAGTGTGTAATTATTTTATTTTCACATATTTTGAAATTGTGGGGTAAATAAAGTGATTGGTGAAAATAAAGTGTGAAATTAAAGTGCGATCAATATCAAAGTGAGAAATTAACGTTATCTTCCTCACTACAAAAATTTACAAACTATAAATAAAAATGAGACTAGAAATAATACAGATTACCAGATTACATTCCACATCTCATCAACTCTTCACTTCATGCTGCATCCTATTTCTTCAGACTACCAGATCGACCGATTCTTTCAGCTGCTCGATGGATTTGATCTTTGGATTAGCCTTGGCGATAAATGTATAGCTGTGTTGCCAAATGGTAAAATATTAAGGTACTACTAATTCTTTACTACACCATATAATTTCATGATAATACTAGTATTTATTAAGACTCCATCCGTTTATGTAATGTTTAGCTTCAGTTAGAGCAACCAAGTATTGGAGATACTCACTCTGTGAATTCAACCGGCCATTATCACTTGCCTTGTACCAGGGGCCAAGGTCAGGGCATTAGCCCACTGTGGCTAGTCTAGTGGTAACTCGTCATTGCAAGTCAAATGATTTCAAAGTCGAGAGTTCTAAGGTTCAAATCCTAGTAAAGACTTTTAAATGGATTTGAATATTAGATTGTGGATATTAGTGTTCTTTCACGGTAGGATTTCAATTAACCACACATTTCAGGAATAGTCGATGTGAGACTGAACAAAACTACACTTAATTTGCATTCATACATATCATCTTCTTAAGTAATACCTTATGGTGGTTCCCGAGGCTAAACAGAAAAAGAGCGGGTCATGCCATTAGTTTAGACTCCAGTTTATATCACTGATAGGTAACTTTCTCTTTTGATACTGCAGGTACTTTTATTTCTAAATTTTTTAAAAATTTTAGGTAGTTCTGTCATTAAATGTCATGCGAAACACAGAAATTTTGTGTGGCAAATTACAACATAATGCAGTAAAGGAAAAAACAGTATAATAAAGAAAAGAAACTTAATAGTGTTACATATCAAGAAATGCCAGTATCTGGTCAATGCCTAATTTGTCTCTGATAAATATTTTATTTGAAATATAAACCACCAAAACACAGTAATTAGATAAGTTACACTTGCCATATTAATTTCCACCGACTGTTTTTTTGCAGTACCCTGCATCTCCAGTATGTATTAAATTCTATTTTTATTACATTAAAACTTATTTGTTTTAATGATATCTATTTTTTATGATAAATTATAATGTTATCTTTTGTGAAATTTTAAATTTTGATATTACGAACATAATTAGGGTATACAACATACCCTATTGTACAGGTACAACGTATACCAAAATGAAACGACTAGCACTAAATAGGGAATCTTAAAGAGCTGTATCAAAACCCAGTCAAATGACCTAAGACAAAAAAATGAACATAAATGTACTGTGAAAATTTATAATTTATAATTATTTAATTAAATAAAATATTTATAATTTACACAAAAATATTACAAATAAATTAAAAAGAATAAGACAGAATATAATAGCAAGTGAAGGTGTAAGATACTGCACAAACCGGTTATTGGAACATAAGTATAAATAATCTAATTACTGTGTTTAGGTGATTTAAATTTTATATAATGTTAAATTTTATATATATATATGTATATACAAATTTTTATGAATTTTGTTACAGCAATTAAACTTAATAACTTATTATGTACATTTCTTGGCTTACAATATTTCAAGAATATTTTGAGTATTTATCAGTTAACAACTGTACATCATTTGATTTTTTTTCATCATTGTTAATAAAATTGAAATGCAACATGTACTTATAATTTAACTCAATTATTATTTTTGTAGAAGACAATTATTCTTTTATAATGTAAAGAATAGCCATGAAAAGCAACTGATTTTGTTTGATTTCATGTGTAAAATAAATGAAATAAGAATCAAATTATTGTCGTGACAGTCATCTTTTCACTTAGATACCTCCTTAATTATAATAAAAATTAATTTTATATATGTTTACAGATAGAGAATGGGTTTTGATAGATGAAACAAAGCAATATCTTCATTTAACGTATTATTTTAATAGAAAATATACTGTGTAAAAATTTAGAAGTGATTTCACAAGTTTTTTTGTTTTTGATAATGGAAATTCTGTTTAGTCCTTTATTGTTTTAATTGCTTTGACAATGAATCTCTTGCCTGACGGGGGCTTGAAAATTTAATGAAACCATGCTTGCACCTCTTTGTCAAAATTTGTTGAATATACTTATAAAGTAGATGGCACATAAATATTTCATGAATTTTAAATACCAGAGCAATCAAAGCAAGTGGAAACCTATATAAAATTGTAAAAAATAATAAGAAAATAAATGATGCATTTAATTCTATAAAAATATTAAATATGATTTTAAAAAAATAATATAAAAATTAGTAAAAGGATCAGGTGGTATACTGATATCCTGTATCGATTTTTGTTACCATTCAACATTATTCTTAGCTGAAAATTTTAGCTCGGCCAAGTAGGTTCATATAACACACATTCCTAGATGCGATATAGATTTGTTACCATCTACATCAGTGAACCTTAATTCAGAATAATGTTTTTGCATTTATTCTTGGTAAAGCGCTCTGATCTTGTACGAGAGGAATCCTTGCTGCCTTAAAAGGGGCTTAGAATTTTTTTGAGCGAGATGTCTTGTTTAGCAATCTTCCTTTCTCACCTTCTAACTTCAACTTTTTTCCTTTATTTTCTTCTACCTTGATCTATTAAAAGGGTGTTTTTCAATGATTTCTCAATGGATATCTACCCGATGCGGGGTCCGTAAAAAATTCAGTGTTCTTTGTATCTATCTAGTCTGGAAGAAGGTATAGCTTTTCTTGTGTACCTACCTAGCTAGTGATTCTATTTCTGTAAAAAATGTCTATATAAATACTTGTACCTCAGGTTAAATATTTAAGAAGTAAAAATGGACCACCTAATCATTCCTAATAAATATTTTTGTTAGAAAAAGTTAAGTGCTATCATACATGAAATGAATTAAATAACTAAAACAAAACTATTTAATTTCACAACCGCTAATTGAATTTGTCTTATTTTCTTTTGTTTCAGGTAACTCAACGGTTCATTTAATATTCTAAGGGAGAGCTGCCATGTAAGTGGCCCTCCTTACATTGTGGTACTCCCTTTTATTGTAGGATAATTTTCAACTAAAGGTACTTACTTTTGTTATTATTGTTTAATATTATAAATTTTCATGTTAAAAATAAGTTGTGTAGTTTTTAAGTTGATAGTATAATATTCTTATAAAATCGCGGTAGGTGCCTAGTCCCAGTAGGGTCCCCTGATAGGAACTTTCCTTTAGGGAATTTTTTATGTCTATTTTTGTGCATGTTTCTATTTCAGGTTCAACATAAATTTTACATTAAAATTACTTAGATAAGCAGTGTAAATTAAGTTTTATGAAAATAGATATAAATTTTGTATATGCTGTGTATGTTTTTTCAGGTACAATGTAGATATTATTTTATTATTAGTTAAGTCGCGTCCGCGATCCCAATGCCTAGTCCCAGTAGGGTCTCCTGATAGGAACTTTCCTGTAGGAAATTTTTATGTCTATTTTTGTGTATGTTTCTGTTTCAGGTTCAACGTAAATTTTACATTAAAATTACTTAGATAAGCAGTGTAAATTAAGTTTTATGAAAATAGATTTAAATTTTGTATATGCTGTGTATTTTTTTTTCAGGTACAACGTAGATATTATTTTATTATTAGTTAGTTAAGTCGCGTCCACGATCCCAATCCCTAATAGGGTCCTCCTCCCTAAGGGGGAGGTTTTTAGTCGGTGAGAGCCCGACACTACCGTCTGTTACGGGCGCAGACGGTGGCTGGTAGAGCTTTTCCTCCTCCTACGCAAAACAAAAAAAAAAAAAAAAAAAAAATTAACAGTTCATATTAAGTGCATTACTAATCTTTTTGCCAAGTGATTTTGAGTTGTAGGTGCTGTACTGGGAGTACTTTTAAATTCATGGAAGCTGTGACAAAAAAAAATGGTTACTGATTCTCAAATATAATATTGAAAGCGGAAAATGGTTATGGAAGATAAAATAAAATTTTAGTTAAAGTGACTATCAACCGTAGTTTCAAATCTGGATTGAATAAAAAGTAAGTACTGTAAATGTCTAATAGAATTTTTAAAACGCAGCAAAATATAAAAATCACATTTAGAATTGGGCATGGTATTTTAACAAATATTGGGTGCTGAATTCAAAACTTATAAAATTTTGTGTAATACATTGCATTTATAGATACATACGATTTATTTAGCAATAAATGCATAATCAGTGTCATACCAATATTTCAAAAAAGTTATTATTTTTATGTATTCATTTATAATTTGTTCAAATCAGCTAAGTTTTTGTTATTCAAATACAGATGAATTGAAATATATTCAATAGAGTTTTTAAACGATTAAATCATTGGAACTAAGTTTTTAAAATAAGTTTACAGATGTTTTCTCGCTTATACGATGTTTTATCAGTTTCTCTAAATAAAAACCAACAACAGTCATCAATCATTCTAGCGTCCCATCTTCCTTGGTAGTGATGCTGACGGAAACGGTCTCCTTGCTCATCACTGACAGAGCACAAATTTTCAGGAAAAAAGTCTAGGTGAGACTGTAGGAAATGAATTTTTAATGACATCCTACGTACTAAATATTTGTAGTTTTTTAACAGCTTATTAACCATAAACATAGTTTTCATCTTTTCTGTTGCCTAAAAAACACCAACATTGTCTCTGAAGGACTTCCATGCAGCTAATGCATGATAAATAACAGGGCTCGTCGTTTCCTGTTGAACCGTTCAGTTACTGAGCATCATATAAAAATAACACGAGGCACCCAGATTTTATCTTGATCCCTGAGTGCGCAATCCAGAAATAAGTTTTTCTTTGAGATTTATGCGTACATTTACCTCTAATGTAACAATAATTGTCTGGATGATTTGAGCATCCATCAACTTTTTAGAGGCCATGTAGCAAATAAAAATGAGAAAAAAATCTCTTCAGTATTATAAAGAATTTATGAAAATATAGCAAAACACTAATAACTGTGTGAACACAACACACAGTATAGACAATTGAAGTTTTGACTGAATATAATTTTAAGCTCTGTAGTAGGCAACAACAGATGTCTGTATGATTTGGCTGTCTCAGCGGACAGCCGAATCACCCAGCTTTTGACCCAGTTCTTAAGAATCCTAATATGAGGGAGTATGAGGACCGTCCACGTTGTACTGCGCCTGTGGGTGTCCGTACACGACGTCTGCTGCAGCATATGAGTGTTAACTCTCCCTCGTTCTTTCCATCATGTCCGTGCTCGAACCCCCCGTGGAGAATACACCATGTAAATTTTACGTTTGATCTTACAACATAATATAAGCCACCTATTGTTTCACGCCACCTATTGTTTTTTGGCAGATGTTTCAGTTTCTCCTCGCCAAGTTGAACCCAGGCGTGGGGATATATACTGATGGGTCGAAGCATGGCGGTAACGTTGGTTGTGCTTTTGTTATCAATGAACAGTCCTATATGTTTGGCCTACCCGGTGTTACGAGTGTGTTCACCGCAGAACTACTCGCTGTGGATAGGGCTCTAAGTATCGTTGGCCCTAAATATAGGAGCATTCTTATTTGCAGTGACTCGTACAGTGCTCTCCAGACATTGGAAAACCTTTATTCCAAACATCCTGTCATTGACATTTATGATAAAATCGCTGAGTTAAATAAAGGCAACAGGGAGGTAGGTTTTTGCTGGATCCCCAGCCACGTTGGAATTCTAGGTAACGAAAGAACAGATTCTGCTGCCAAGGAAGCATGTATTCAGCCTCCTTTCACCACCCGAGTTAGTACCTTTGATTTTATCAATCATATAAAACAATCACTGCGAGCGAGGTGGCAAAGTGACTGGACGGCTACCGTCGATAATAAACTCCAACGGATTAAGTGTTGCCATGGGGCTCCTCTTGCAGAAACTCTCATCGTGAGGAAGTTGTCCTCTGCCGGTTACGGTTGTGACATATGAGGATCACACACAAATACCTAATGTCAGGAGAAATGTTTTAATTATTTAAAACAAATAATTTTTATTAACTATTTTACATCTACAATGATATTAGAATACAAGAATTAATTACATTTTTAGTAAGTAGAAGCAAAGTATATAATGTGCTAACACCAATCAGCTATGCGTAATCTAATTACATGTTCATTCATTTAATAGGTAATAGGTAAAAGAGTAGTCGATGAAACACATGATGTTACTGTTCCCAACTGTTAGGTACATTTCGTGAATAATTTTCTTTGACCTAGCAGAAGTCTTATCTTCAGTTATTGAATTACATAATCTGTCGCAATCACAATGTACTGATGCATATAAAGCACAAAAGAGGTAAGAGGTACAATTTCTTTCTATTTCATTAAGAATAATGATTTTCATACACGACCAGTCCCAGTGGTGAACGGAGTGAAGGTGTTGCTTGTAGAGCTGAAAGATTTTCTGCGTTTTAGTGGGCTTGGCCTACTCTGTGTAGAAGATGATCGGCAATTGTTTCAGTCCTCACTTTCCTTACTAAGCCCGGCATGAAATGCTTTTTTCTTGAGAATGCCAATGCTATTTTGTGGGACATGCATCTCGTATCTTGTCGCATTCAATCTTTTGTTTACGGCAAATGACATATATATATCTGATTATAATTATTTTATTGATTTATTTTTTCAAAGTACAATTTCTTCCTAAGTAACTAGAAATAAAAAAAAATTATCATAACAGTTCCGGTTCCTCTATCGTTTTTTAAAATAAATATTTAAATATCAATCAGGTTTAAGGTAATTCTTGATTACAAATCAATATTCAGCTGTTCTTCATGATTTTCTGGCACCATGACTATGTTACTCATAATATTAGTATAATCATTAGATTATAATCTACAGATTTTAGTTTAACTGTAAGTTTGCTCACAAAAAATGAATTACAAAACAAATCTCACAGTTGGAAACAGCAATATCATATCTTTCATCAATTGCTCCTTTACCAGCACTAAATAGATTGAAGGAGTGGTTGAACAAGTCATTACATTGTAAATTCCTGATCTGTGAATTCTGTGCTATACAAGTCATGCGAGATACAAGTGATACCATATAAAGTTGATTTCTTTAAATTTATGATGACACTATACAACCAGTCAATGTGATGAACAGAGTGAAAGGACCAATTTCAGGGCTGAATATCAGCTATAGTTTAGTCAGCTTCATGCTGGTATGCAATAATTTTTGTGGGAAAGCCATCAGGAAAACCATTAAAATATCCATTTTCCTCAGAAAGCCTAACTATTGATTTTCAGTTTTTATTAAGATTGGCTCAGCGTTTTTTTGGAAATAGATATGTGTTCATGTCAGGTTATCTGTTGAGTTATGACTGCTTCAGAGACATAAAAATATTAATTATTGTGAACTAGATTCCTTGAGTCGATTGGAATCCCTTATTCGTCAAATAGATTCCATGAATATCGATTACATCTTTGAGGTTTGTCTTGGATAAAATTCTGGATTTATCTCTTAGGCTGAGGCAATAGCTACTTTCTTAATCGCCCCTTAACAGAGTGATATCTGTCTGCTTATGAGACTTATATCGCAGGCAAATTATTATATTAAAAGCACAACAGACTAAACTTAGATGTCTTGATGAATTAATTTACACTTCTTATAATTTAATTCACCAAATTTCTTCATAACAAAAAGCATAAAGTTAAATTTTATAATTTTAAGGTGAATTGAATTTTGTGTTAACTAAATATCATTAAACAAAAAAATTATACCAATACAACTTATAGACTTTGTTACTTATTTGTAATTTAATAATAACTAAATTGGTAAGTTTTCTTTTTCAGCAATGTCGGAGGACTTTTATCCCAGAATTTAGCATAAATAGAATTGTCATTTTCATCAAATTAGATTGGAGAGGAAACAGTAATCTGTGAGTTTTCAATTTATTTATTACAATATATAAAACGTGCAATGCAATAAGTAAAAACCATTAAAAATTTTATGTAGCAAGCGGTAACATCAATGTACATTTAAGAATGTCCAGCAGCTCTTAAAAAGGGGAAGACATGTGTAAGGAAAGACTAGAAGGGCTCTAGCAAAAACAAAAAAAAAGTTCCATAGGTTTTTTTAAACATTAAAAAAATTAGGAAAACTTGGGATTAACTCATCGATTCTTGATTCGATATTATAATATTTAAAGGCTTAACTCTATGTAAAGGCTTATGAATGTAATTAAATTCCATTGTATGAATAACAATTTGTCTTTATAATCAATACAATATTAGTAATGAAGCGATTAATTTGGATAACATCTAAAGTTCCAGGTTGTCTTTCAAATTACTTCATAAAAGAAATGAAGCATATTGTGGAGGTTTTAATGTATCTACCAAAGAAAGATCTGTTTAATTTTCATGAGAAAGTTTTTTATGTTTTTTTGGGGTAAGAGTGACATCTCCACTTTCACTGTTGGGAAATGATATTTATAACCACTGATATTCTTTTGCAGAATTTACAAAATCTGCTATATTATAATTTTCAAACCATACAAAGATCACTTATATTTTTTTTTTTTTGAATAAGTGTTAAGAGAATAAAGCTCACAGAGACGAAAACCCTTTAAATCATTAATTCACTTTCAGGTGTGATTTTTAATTGCAACTTACCTGTAAATTATAGTAGTAAATAATTTACTTTGTTATCCACTAAAACTTTGTGTACCTGCACTTACTCTGCCTTAACTTAAAATTATATCTTAATAAATGATGTCATTTTGTGATAATAAAATTCATAATAGTTAAACTAAAAAATATAATTTAATAGTGCATATGAGATGAAGAGATAATCATTGAAAATTAATGTAATCATGGCAGTTTATTTATTGACTAGTAAAGAAAAATTGTATTTTAAATCAAACTTTTGTCATTTTGCAATGTTGTTCAGGAGAAGTACAGTTTGTGGAAAAGTTTCTGTTATCAAACCATAATTTCTAAAAAAAAATGAACTCACCTTCCAGCTGCTTTCGATGTAGCCTACCATCGACATAATTTGTCTCTTCCAATCTATTCTCAGCAATATCATATAAAATACACTTTCATGATTTATTACACCTTCAAATCTAACATTTGTTTCAGAGATCATTCTGTTATTAAGTAGCATTACTTTGTTCTTAGTAGTATTTTAAATTGTTCACTTTACAAATTTATTATTTTTCATTTTACCTTCAAATAACTTTTGTGAACAAAAAGAAAACAAAAACAGAAAAAAAAACAAGGATGTGGTGGTTGTAACTTTTAAAATATTTTTACTATAAATTTATATGTAAATTACAATACAATACCTATTGCAAACAATAATTCCATTTTACAATTTAATTTAATTTCACTGTAGTTATTCTCTCTTTTTAGAGCTTAATTTATTGTTAAATTTATTACAAAATGAAGCTTTATGTCACACAATTACTAGTTTATCAGAAAATTTAATAAGTATATCAAATATTATCAAGATACCGCAAAACTTACTGAGAAATAGATTTAAAAAAAAACAATAATGGAACAGATAATATAGATAGATGGAACTTTTGATGGCAATAAATGTACTTTTATTGTTTTTCATACACTGAATCGATTCTTAAAGTATGTTCTGCATTATCTACCCAAATGCTACTCAATCAGAGTAAGATGCGTATTATAACGTACTTAAAATATCTTACTCAAATGCATGATAAATAAAAGAAAGTGTATACTTATATTGCAATGTTTATTCTTATAGATATTATTCTGCAGTGCACTGACGAGACAGCTTAATAGCAAGTGCACTATAATATTGATAAGGTAATCTAATTTTTATATTTCCATTAGCAAACACGTCTACCAAGCCGTAGCCATTAACCAGTTTTTGGAAAATATTTTAAATTCTTTAAGATAAAAAAATTTCATTTTCAATTTTATGAAATATTTGTAAAACATTTATTTATACCGATAAAACAACTTAGTAGCTGTGGTATCGGTATCTGAAAAGAAACTTTTCAAGTCGTACATTACAAATTCTGAACAAGTAGTAGAAATTTTATCATTTGACAAGAACACACCTGTAAATTTAGGTCCTCGCTTCAAGATGTACAATGAGGAGGGCCTCAGGGAAACGTTTTTGCTTTCTTATGTTTATTAATGATCTGCCTTAAAATCTTTAGCCGTTCATTCCAACTCTTTTCACAGATGACACAACTGTATCTATTTCTAAGGATAATAAATAAAAATGGATTGAAACTTAACAGTTGCAGTTTAAAAACATTTTCACTGGATGGATTGTAACAATATATGGATAAAACATTGTGCTTCTCGGTTAGACATAATATTGCAGATTGTGTGACCAAAAATCCCATTAATGATATTGATAGTATCTTTGTTATCCACAAAAGATAACCTCTGGGTTTTTTATTTAATAAATTCTTGTGGGATGATAAAACTGATATTTTGTTTACCAAAATGGAGTAGTTTTACTCTGAAGCATCTTTATAAAAACATTGAGCTAGTAATCATTATCGATTACTTTCATGCCTAAATATTTTCTCATATAATGTGTAAACTCCAATTTGTGGGCTTTTTAAAAACATAATCTTTTAGGACAAAAGAAGTGCTTTCAGATCAATACAGAGGCATACTTTATGAAAAGGGACACTGTATAATCAGTTAACCATTGGCTTATTTTACAATTAAAAGATTTAGTTTAAAAGATAATATATTGTTCTGTTGATGAATTAAAAAAAAGACTAACATATGATTTACTTCAACATGTTGAAGCACTTCAACATGTACAGATATAAGTGTATATGTTCGAAATGATTTTCAGGAACGATTTCTTAACTGTTAATTATTTTATACTAATATTTTATTATTAATGTATTTACATAAATATCATTTCATGTCTCTGAAAATATTATAATTTTTTCAAATTTTGTAATTTGTTCCGATCAGAATAAAGTCGCAAGTTAGGTTAAATAATTCGTTATAATATTTTTAAAAAATCAACCTTACCAACAATTTATATTTTATCCCTAGGGCTTTAGGCCATTTGACAATCCTCAAGAGTAATTTTTTGTACTTTTAAAAAATTAAAAACTTAAATAAAATTTATTAACTATTAATAACCTAACAACAGTCTTCCTTGTTGGAAGGAAATAAGTTAGGCATCGTGATAATTATTAATTTAAATAGAAAATCATCTTCAAATCTGATATGTTGCTTTATTAATTTATTATTATTACAATATGTATAACATTTTTGGATATTGCTTGTTTTATAATAATCTGTGGAAAAATCTAATATTTTAATAAAATTATTTGTAATTATTTTTATAATAATTATCTGTAATTATGTTCATTCTATAAAATGTGATTAGCATGATTGGATTTATCGAAACAATTTTTCTTTATACTATCATTGTTCTTTAGCTCTAAAAGAAAAAGAACGGTTGCTCCTACACATATATTCTGGCCGGCAGTTTTCACGTTTTAAACTATAGCCAACTTGTCTAAGATATTTATTTATTTGGGGTTTATTATTTTAGTAGAATCGCTATTGTTTATAAAATTTAAATTTTTTGAAATATTTAACTTAAAAAGTAATAGAACTTTAAATACATCATTTTTATTTTTTTTGAAATTGATATTACACCCCCTGGGTTGGTCTAGCGGCGAACGCGCGTCTTCACAAATCAGCTGATTTCGAAGCCGCGAGTTTTCCAACATTCAAATCCTAGTAAAGGCAGTTGAATATTAGAAAAAAGGTATAAAAAATACCGTTATCAACGCTAACCAGATAACGGTACCCTTATCGATACTGTTATCGGTAACGATACCGGTATCTGAATCGGTGTCGGTACCGGTATCGGTACCGTGGATAACGATGTTCTGTGGTGGTTGGGTTTCAATTACTCACACATCTCAGAAATGGTCGACCTAAAACTGTACTAGACTACACTTCATTTACACTCATACATATCATCCTCTGAAGTAATCCCTGACTGTGATTCCTGTTAGCAAAACTGTATAAAAAGAAATTGAAATAAAGTTATATACAGAGTGTATAACAAAGTTCAACCAGGATTTTTGTAACATATTCCACATGTGAAATTAATGGAAAAAGTTCAAATAAACATACACCCTTAAATGCTTCGTTTGTGAGTAACGGCTAATGACAGATTTCACTCAAGATTTCAGCAACCTCGGTGGAAGAGGTCATTCTGAAATTTTTTGGGCATTAATTAGGGGGCAGAATTAGTGATTGCTATGGATTTTTACCTTAAAAATTGAATACAATACCTACCAAAACTGTATCTACAGTAGTTTTTAAGTAATCTGTGATGAAAATCAATGAATTACAGTAAAAAACCCGTTTTTATGTTTGATGTACAATAACTTTGTTAAATGGGTAATAAACACCTAAAACCTTTAAATAAAACTTGTAGAGAATTTAATTCTGAACAAAATTGTGCAAGATAAATCGAACAAAACAAAAAAATTTAAACAGTACAGTAGATTTTACCTACCAGTTTATTAAAATATTAAATAAAACCCAGCAGCTTCAAAACATTTCTTGGCTTGCTTCTGTACTGCTCTTGTAGCTCTTTATAGTTCTTCAGGGCTATCCTTAAGTATGTCAGCAGCATCCATAATGCGAACAATTAATTCCTCACGAGAATGTATTTTTGTTTTTTGTACAATATTTTTCACCCATCCCCAGACGCAAAAAGATCTAAAAGGTTTTAGATCAGGTGATCTTGGTGGCCATGAATATGAACCTCCATGACCGCTCCATTTCTTAGGGAAATGATGGATACATTATGCATTAGGTTTATTTATTTTTGTAACGCAGGTATTTAAATGCCTATTTATATATTTTTGCAGATTTCATCAAATGTGGGATCATCATGATTTATCTGTTAAGTTGTTCCCTATCACAGTTGTAAACTTCATCAAATTATGATTATTTTTGTTACCTTCATCAGTCTGTAAATATCAAAGATCTTAATAATTAACTAAAACGCTGTTTACAAGCGCTTACAATATAAAAACTATTTACAAAATAACTAACTTAAGAAGATGCATTAATTTAAGAATACTGTGTAAATTCGAGTGAGTCATAATACAGTAATATTATTAATATTTGAAAATATTGATTCTTTCGAATACTGTTTTTGATATATTGAAAATTACTTGACCTAACATAATTGTATACAACAACATTAGGAAATTATTTAAACATAAAATTATTGGTAAATAATTGTTAAAATTAATACAGAAAGTCAGTGTTCCTAGTAAAAAGAAAAAATATCTTAATTTATGTTTTGTTTCATTATTAAATGTATTATAATGTTATAAATCCTTATTTGGAAATATTGTGGAGAAATCTTTCATTAAGATTATAATACTTAGTTTTATATTATATAAAATTAATCTTTCTTTCTCCATTGAAAGTAATATTGTTAATTATTATTGCAGGAACATACTTTTTTATATTTATTTGGTTAATTTCTTTCTGATTTTGTTGTGTGTTAAATTTATATTAAGAAATACTTTATTACTGAAAAACTATTATTAACTTATTTACTTTTATTAATTGTTATACTATTTATTTATGTAATTACATTAATTGTTATTTCTTTTACAAAAGAAACTAAAAATATTTAAAGTGTTAATTACAAATATTATGAAGAAAAACTTTCATGTTGCCCAACAAATAATATGTTAAGGTAATGAAACTTAATTTCTTGTATAACAAAACAAGGGTTTGTTCTTATTTATATTTATAATCATGAATGTGTAAACTCCTTCTTGACAAGAATATGTTAAAAAAAAGACAGTTTTCTTTAACTGATGTCATTTCAGAATGCAATATAATTGGAAGAACTTATAATTATTTCTGATTGTAACGTTTATTTTTTTGTAAAGGTGAATGTTTTAAAATATTTTTGATGTTCTGACCAAGGTTTTACCATGGTTTCCCTTGGTTGTAAGGCAAATGCCAGAACAGTTCATTTTGCTTCCATGGTTTATGCTTAAATTTTTTTGTGTTCATATTATAATTTAATCAGAATATCAAACAATACTTGTTTAATTACAACACAAAATTGTTTGAAAATATTTAATAATAATAATAATGAACATGTTATAAAAACGTACAGGTAATTATTTAAGTCTATTTATTTATCTTCACCTTGTACAGCTTTATTTATTTTTATTTATCATCTTTCTATTTGAGTAGGTACTCAAATAAAATATAATATAGTGCAAATATTTAAAACTTATCTTCATTGCAAACTACATCTAAAAGTAAATGGAGGGGGGAGGCAGAGCTTTACTCATTTCAACACTGTTGTGAGAACACCAAACAAACAAATTTGTTTGACATTGCCATTGCACTTACAGTACAGTACAACCACATGAAAGATTAATGACCGAGTTGTTTTAATAAAATTTTTTTTTGTCTTCAATCGTTTGATTGGTTTGATTATCTATCTAATAAGATTATTTATCTAGTGCCAGTCGTTTCACTTCGGTATACCCCCTACATCCTGCATCCCTAATAATTTGTTTTACATATTCCAAATGTTGCCTGCCTGCTCAATGTTTCCCTTCTACCTGTCCCTCCAATATTAAAGCGACTGTTCTAGAATGTTTAATATGTGGCCTAAAAGTCTGTCTCTTCTTTTAACTATATTTTTCCAAATGCTTCTTTCTTCATCAATTTGCCACAACTTCTCTTCATTTGTCGCTTCCGTCTATCCATCCATCTGATTTTTAACATTCTCCTATAGTACTGCATTTCAAAAGTTTCTAAACTTTTCTTTTCTGATCGTCGTCCAAGTTCACTTCCAAATAAGGCTACGTTCCAAACACATTCTTTGAAAATGTCTTCCTGATGTTTAAATTAAGCTTTGATGTAAACAGATTAACTTACTGGCTGAAAGCTCATTTTGCCAGTGCTATTTTGCATTTTATATTACTCCTGCTTCGTCCATATTTAGTAATTCTATTTCACAAATAACAAACTTCTTCTATCTCCATGATCTTTTCTCTTCCTATTTTTATATTCAGCGGTCCATCTACTTTAATTCTACTAAATTTCATTACTTTCGTTTTTTCTTGTTTATTTTCTTGCGTATGACTTCATCCATGTCATTCTTTGTTTCTTCTAAATCTTTTTTTACTGTCTGCTAGAATTACTATATCATCAGTAAATCGTAGCATCTTTATCTTTTCACCTTGTACTGTTACTCCAGATCTAAATTGTTCTGTTAGTTCTATGTAAACATTAAAAAGTAACGGGGATTGGGAACATCCTTGTCGGACTCCCTTTTTTATTACGGCTTCTTTCTTACGTTCTTCAATTATTACTGTTGTTTAATGCCTATAAATGTTAGCAATTTTTCTTCTATCTCTGTACTTGAACCTTAATTTTTTTTAAATGCTGAACATTTTATTCCAGTTTATGTTATTGAATGTTTTTTCTATGTCTATAAATACAAAGTATGTTTGTTTGTTTTTCCTTAATCTTCCTTTTACTATTAATCTGAGCCCTAAAATTGCTTCTCTTATGCCTATACTTTTCTTGAAACCAAAATCTGTCTTCTCCTAACACTTCTTCCACTCTTCTCTCAATTCTTCTGTACAGAATTCTATTTAAAATTTTTGATGCACAAGTAGTTAAGCTAATTGTTCTGTATTCTTCACATTTATCTGCTCCTGCTTTCACTGGTATCATGATAACAAAGTCTGATTGAAGTCTGATGTAATTTCCTCTTTTTCGTAAATATTACACACCAATTTGTATAACCTATCTATTGCTTTCTCACCTGCACTGTGCAGTAATTCTGGAGGTATCCCGTCTATCCATTCAAATCTTTTAATGCTCTATTAAATTCAGATCTCAGTAGTGTTTCTCCCCTTTCATACTCAACTTCCTCTTCTTCCTCTATAACACCATTTTCTTATTCATTTCCTCCGTATAACTCTTCTATATATTCCACTCTATTGACCTTTCCTTTCATATTATAAATCAGTACACCATCTTTGTTTAACACATCAGATTTTAATTTATGTACCCCAAACTTTCCTTAACTTTCCTGTATGCTCCGTCTATTTTACCAATGATCATTTCTCTTTCTAAATCTGAACACTTTTTTTTAATCCATTCGACTAAATTTTTGGTCAGATGATTTTAGAATAATTAACTCAGCTTCAAATAAAGGGCAGGCAGCAGTAGGTTTCGTAATGAAGAATAAGATAGGAACAGAGTAGAGTACTTCAAAATGTATTTTGAAATACATTAATTAAGAATTTCTTAATTGTCGATAGTTCATTTTACTTTTTTCATCACTAGCATTCTTATATTTTCTACGTTCATCCATCACCTGCAATATATCCTCGGACATCAAAGGTGTTCTACCAGTTGTTTTTGTTCCGCCTAAGTTTGCTTTTGGTGATTTTAGTATTTCCTTCTTAGCATTCTCCCATTCTTCTTCTGCATTTTCTACCTTACCTTTTTTACTCAAACCTCTTGCGACGTCCTCCTCAAATATGTTGTTTACCTTTTCTTCCTCAAACTTCTCTAAATTCCACAGATTCATCTGACACCTTTTCTTCAGGTTTTTATATCCCAATCTATATTTATTTATCACTAAATTATGGTCCCTATCAATGTCTGCTCCAGGGTAAGTTTTCCAGTTGACGAGATTATTTCTAAAACATTGCTTAACCATGTATAATCTATCTGATACCTTGCAGTATCACCTGGTTTTTTCCATGTATATATTCTTTTATTTTGATTTTTAAACTGTGTGCAATTACTAAATTATACTTCATGCAAAACTTTGTCCCCTCTTTCATTCCTTTTGCCCAACCCATATTCACCCATAATACTTCCTTCCTTGCTTTTTCCAGTGCTTGCATTCCAGTCTCCAAGTATTATTAAATTTTCATCCCCTTTTATGTGCTTAATTGCTGCATCAATTTCTTTGTATAAACTCTCTACATCATCATCATCATGATGAGCACTTGTAGGCATATAGATGTTAACAATCGTTGTCAGCCTAGGTTTTTTATTTTATCCTTATTACAATGATTCTTTCACTATGCATTTTGAAGTAGTCTACTCTGTTCCTATCTTATTCTTCATTATGAAACCTACTGCTGCCTGCCCTTTATTTGAAGCTGAGTTAATTATTCTAAAATCATCTGCCCAAAAGCAGTTTTCCTCTTCCCAACGAACCTCACTAATTCCTACTACATCTACATTTAATCTATCCGTTTCCCTCTGTAAATTTCCTGACCTACCTACCCTTTTTTAGATTTCTAACATTCCATGCTCTGACTCGTAGAATGTTATTTTTTAATTTTCTGGTGACCCCTTCCTTAGTAGTCCCCAACCAGAGATATGGACTAGTTTATCTCTGGAATATTTTACCAAGCAAGGCACTTTCATCTTTGTTATGAAAATGCAGAGACTTACATTTTTTTGGAAAAGCAGCTGTAGTTTTCCATTGCTTTCAACTGCGCAGTACTCTGAAGATTGAGTGATGACAATATGGCCGTTTATGTCCTCTTTAACTACGCCCTTAACAACTACTGAAAGAGCTGCTGCCCTCTTTCAGGAATCATTCCTTAGTCTGGCTCTCAACAGATGCCTCTTCGATATGGTTGCACCTTTGGTCCAGCTATTCTGTATCGCTGAGAACTCAAGCCCCCTCACCACCGGCAAGGTCTCGTGATTTGTAGAGGGATATAAGTTAAAATAACTTTTACTAAAATTGTTACTGATAATTACCAATTTTCTAATCATTTATCAATAATTACTCTAACAAATATAATGAGTAAACCAGGTTCATATAGATTATACCTGTAGTTCCACCTTTACAGGCCCTAATGTGTTTTATTCTGTAATATTAAAAAAAAAATTGATTGGGGATAATAAATGTATTTAAACCAAACCCAAAAGACAGAAATATCTGCATTTTGTAAGCTATTTTAATTAAAATGAAAATATTTACAAAGATCAATTTAATGCAAGTGAATTTATAATGTACATGTTTATGTCACCAAAAGCATTCTGTATAAATTACGTTTTAAAATATACACAACATTAATACTTACAAAAATCAATGTAATACTATATCATGATTTGTGAAGATTTATATGAATTTATATCGATTTGTGAAGGTCATTATACTAGTTTTATTAAAAGAGGAAAATATATATATTGTGAATGATATGATTCAACAAAAAAAGTTGGCAAAGAAATTTCTCAAATATGGTACTACAGATATTCTAAATAAATAAACAATTAATGAAAACCATCTTACCAGCACGTTGAAATCAATGCATGATCTTTCGGCTTACTTGAAAGCCATCATCAGGAGATAAAATTATTTAATTAAAATTAAAAATTTAAAAGCTCACATGTAAAAGTAATGACTGTATGGTCTTACCAGTATAGCGAAGGAATACTGATGTAGAGAACATGGAATACAGGAATAATCCACCAGAGTACATGTATCTTCCTTCAGTATAGTGGTAGGACCACACAGTTATGACTGTTTTAAATTTTAACTGTGATCTTTTAAATATTTTAAACTTTAATAAAATAATATTATCTCCTGATGATGGCTTTCAAGTAAGCTGAAAGATCTAGTTCATATCAACAAAATTTCTGTAATGTAGATAAAATTGTTTTTAACAAAATGATACTGATATCAAAAAAGATTAAGAGACTACATTTCTTTTATAGAATTAATAATACATAACTCATTGCTATGAATCGAATCGAATCGATTCGTAATTGAGAAAGATTTGGTTTCCCGTCGCCTATCCATTTCATTGTTAAGAATTGTAGAAAGAATCTGTTTCTCCTGCAAACCGATTCTCGATTCTTTCGTTCAGTATAAAGAATCGAATCGAAGGAACGACTCGTTCACGATTCTTCGCATTACTAGATAGCAGTGGATCGTCAATTCAAATGATCAAAATTTTCAGGTTAATTTTCTAGTATTGTAAATAATGTGAGGGAGAGCCATTTCCCTAGCTGAAAAAAATAATTACTGTAAATAATATTGTTTCAGCGTTATGTGTATGATTTTTGTCTTTAAATATATTTTTTTGTAATGTATATAGTTTATAAAATGATTTATAAATAACATGTGATTTTTCAAGTATCCTAATTTATGTTGACCGGTAATTCTTATTTAACGGCTACTAATGTCACGAGCAATTTTTAGACTTAGTTTAAAAAAAATTACTGGTTTTTTAAACGTTTGTGATGGATTACATAGAAAAGTAATTTTTAATAATAGGACGTGCTTTCATACATTCAATAAGAATTTCTCTTCTAAGAGAGATGATGAAAAACTATCGGCTCCTAACCGTTTTGAAAGAACTGAAGACAAATCAAAAGAAACTTATTTAGAATTATTGAATCATTTCAGGGTTAGGGAGACCCATAAAAGAGGACATGTGGAATTTATATATGCTGCCATGAAATATATGAAAGAATTCGGTGTTGAGAAAGATTATGCCTAAAGGAAAATTTGTTGCCCAAAATATTCTTCAAGTTGAATTCATGCATTATCCTAAGCAGCAACAGTGTATATTAGTAGATCTTTTAGAGCAGATGGAATACAATAGTAAGTATTTGCTTATTATAATAATGTGTTTTATATTCTTTGTAATGTTTTATTATTTGTTCTCGTGGAATTTGTACAATTCTACAAATCCTAATGTCTCAAAAATAAAATCTAATAGAATTATTAATAAGTTTTAAATTACGAATGGGTTTAGCAATGTTTTCTGTATTTCAGTTTAAACGTGCCCTGACAGTCTTATTATTGGAAAATATTTTATTGATCTCTATTTAATACCTTGCCTATCTGTCATTGCTAAGATTCATGCTGGTATCTTAGGCAAAATTTATGGCAAATGCAATGCTTTTGTCACATCAAATTCAATAATTTGAAAGTGTGTTTTATTCCTCAAATAGATTGTTAACATATTATCAGTCGTTGTAGTGTACATTATTCACTTTTTCGTTTTTTTTTAAATAACACTTTTTATGATTGTTTCCGTTTTGAATTTTATTTAATAAAAAAATGTTAATTGAAATATAGTAGATTCAGTTCATTCTGAGTAAGACTGCAAAAATAGAATATAGATTTATGTGTTATGCAGCAGTTTTATTTTGACTTTAATAAGGGAATATTTAATTAAACAAAATAAAAAAAATATCATTTGATGAGATCACTTGAAGTTAAAGGAATACAATGAAAGGTAAGTTTGACAGATGGTACAGAAAAAGTTATATGTATGTTATCAAGGTAGTTGTAAATTTTATATCCTGTCTGTGAATGTAGTGATTTAAAACTTATAACCTCTATGTCTACAGCCTCGCAATGTATTATGACATGTTCTTTTAATTTAGTAAAAACTGGGTAAAATTTGCATATTGATGAAAGAGTCCTTCTAAATTACTAATGACTGATCCTTAGCACAATAATGTATACCATCAAAATCATTATCAAGAAAGTATGTCGTTTATTACAATTCACGGGAAGTGTATTGCAGACTTGAAAAAGCTGGATTCTAATCATATTAGACTTTTTCTGTTTCTGTTTAGCCTCCAAAACCACCATAAGGTATTATTTCAGACGATGGATGATTGAGAGTGATATGTATGAATGTAAATAAAGTGTAGTCTTGTACAGTCTCAGGTAGACCATTCCCGAAATATGTGGTTAATTGAAACCCAACCACCAAAGAACACTGGTATCCACAATTTAGTATTCAAATCCATATAAAAGTAACTGCCTTTACTAGGATTTGAACTTAGAACTCCCAACTTTGAAATCAGCTGATTTATGATAAGTTCACATTAGACCAACCCAGTGGTTTAATCATATTAAACTTAGATAAAATAACTATGTCGATTCAGCCAGAGTATGATGCTCGTACACAAAACATGGAAAAGTTGTGGGTAGTTTAAAGTGCTATAATATACTGCACAGCAGTACAGTTAGGCACCATTTCGATTTTCATTTAGCAGAGTTCCCTTGTTACAGCATATACCACAGATTATGCTTTCATAGAGATCTCTGGCTGTCATCAGTCGACTAATAACATACTTAAATATCACAAATCAAGTTTGTTAATTATATAACTAATATGAGTATAACTGTAAGTAATTGTCCAATACAATTAGGGGGGAAATTGTACACTCCTTTGTTATGGATAAGTACAAAAAAAAAGGTTTTTCAGTAATTATTTAAATACAATGAGTTTTTTTATCTACTTGGCAAAATCATTCTTTTAGCAAAATTGTCTGAGTTGTCAAGTATGGTGTGAATGACTGAATCTTGTTGAAATGACTGTTACAGCTTACTAATATGTGATTCATTTAACATTATATGTGCTAATGATGCATTATTGCAAAACTGGGAACGCTACTTAAAGTGTTGCTAAATAAGTACTTCTTATTTTTAAATTAATAATTTACTCATTTTATTAATGCTGTATCCAATAAATTACAAAGTTGCGGATATTCATATAAAAAGTAAAATTTGAAATATTATTGCCATGTTTATAATATTTTTATATGGAGTTTTTTTCTAAATTTCACATTCGGTTTCAATTTTTATTATCTTAATTAATGCTGTAAAGAAATGTAATATTGAATCTTAATTAGGGCAGGAAACTACATAATATACAATTGGCTAAATACAAAAAATATATAAAAAAATGTAAAGTGCAAAGAAGACAATAAACTCCCATGGAGCACTTATTTAGTGAGTCAAATTGGTATTGCTTTTAACACGTTTTTCATGATTTTTGAGAGGTTGTTACATTTTTATTAGTATAATACACAAGAAACCTTTTTACTTGCCATAAACACATACAAAAACACTGTAGGTTGTGCAAATTTGAGATTTTTATCACCAGCCCAATCAGTTATTGGAAGCCAAAATTTGAATTTAAAAAAAAGTTAGTTTTCAAAAATTCATAACAGTAGGGGTAAGTATATCACCATTAAAATTATTTATGGTAGAACTACTAACATATACCTACATAAAAAGAAACATTTTTACTTGCCATAAACATCTACAAAAACATTGTACGTTGTGCAAATTTGAGATCTTTATCACCAGCCCAATCAGAGTTATTGGATGCCAAAATTTGAATTTAAAAAAAAAAATTAGTTCTCAAAAATTCTTAAAAAAAGGGGGTAAGTATATCCCATTAAAATTATTTATGTTAGAACTACTAACATATACCTACATATAAAAAAATCTTTCAAACTGTGCATGCCATCCCTGTCTATTCAAAAGAATTACCAAAAGTGAAATTTCACCGTTTTTCATGTTCAACTTTATTAGTAATTTTCTATCTCTCTTCAATTTACCTATCTAAGATTGATGGACCAATCTTTTACGTTGAGAAAATATGAATAAATTGCTTTTTGTTTCATCCTTCCAGGAACAATAGTTTTTTTAGTTATGATTTTTTCCATAAACCCTTACAATCAGAAAAATAGGTGTGCGCATTTAGCAAAAATGGCCGCCACAGATAAACTGCTTAAAAAAATAGTTTTAATGTCCTGAGATATGTAGGAAACAATTGGGTAAGTTTCAATTTTTTTTTGAATTGGTCAAGCAACCACCACCCTTGGGTCACTTCAAATAGATTGACCCAGTTGCGTTATCCATTCACTGTTCAGAGCAATAGAACAAAACTTTAAAATTAGCCTGATAGAAACAGAATAGTTATATAAAGATCTAATTAAAACATGCAAATTTTACTCTTAGTGGATAAAAGCCATGGCCACACTTGTACAATCTGAAATGCATATTAAATTTGAAAAAAATAACAATGAATTAAATGAACTAATACATCATAGATCAAGTATAATATTGTTGTCTATTTCAAGATGGACATCATTATTCACATGCCACTTAATAACAGCACTTATAAAGGAGTTGCATAATGGTGCTTAGAGAACCTTCTAGTAGTAGTATAATTCTGTATGTTAAGAAAGTAAGTTGTTTCTTAAATTTTTTCAAAGAATTTGTAGGGTTATTTTCAGAGATATAGGCTATATTTAATTTATAAACTCAAGAACTTAATTAGCCAATCTCCATGACGGAGTGATAGGATCTTCGCTTTTCATCCTGAGATCCGGGATTCAAATCCTGTCAGGCATGATATTTTTCGTACGATACAAAATTCCATTTCCATATTCCATGTAAAAACTTCTAAGTTTCTGTGTTATTTCATCAAACAATAATAATAACCACTATTGGTGGAGAAATTATATTTACTGGAGTTTGATCTTAATAAAATAAGAACTATTCAGCTTTGTATCAAAACAAGTCTCATCACTGTTTAAATAATTTTGTTCATTGTTTAATGGTGTCAAATAGTAACTTTTACTATTTAAAGTACGTTATGTGGTGAAAATGAAAATACTCTTATTTTCTGAGTGGCTGTCTCTTGACTTGACTTTGATTGCTTGCCATTAAAAACGTACTGCACATATAACCATGAAATTTTTAATAAATACTTTTTAAATAAAGTAAAAATAAATTTTTAGTTTATCATACGTTAAAGATATCAGATCTAAATCTTAAACTGTTTTAGAGTTGTTATTCAATTTGTAAAATCATTTTATGTTCATTCCTTTTTAACACTGGAATAGGTTCATTGTCTTCATTATTATTTTAAATTCGTTTACATGATATTTTATAAAAGTTATCACTAACTTGAATTTTTTTAGAGATTTCTATGTATTGAGAAATAGATGTATTAATGAATTACTAAAAATTGTGCTGAGAAGTCAGTTCTTTCCCTCAGTTGTCTTCTTTCCAAACTTATTCTGTTACAAGTTGCAGATAATAGTAGTTGTCGACTTGGTTTTCTTATTGTATTTCCGTTTCTTTTTTAGTGATTCATTTATTTATATATTCTACTTTTCCTGGTTTTGAGAATCTGATTGGAAATGCTTCAAAAATAAAAGAAAAAAGTAGCACTTAAATTAATTATCATCTGGGCATAGTATGCATTCCTTTAGGTAATATACATTCATCCCACATATAATCCCTTAGGAAATCAGAATATTCAGAATGGGATCAGCCTGTAACAGATCACATATTTTGGCATTGAAGTACGCAAATATGTGCTGTAAGAAATTGCTTTTCCTTGATTTATTAAAGAACTACTTGAGAAAAGGTGCAGGTCTCCTTAAAAGAAGTTATTCCTTGCCCATTCTTCAATTTATATGATTTGTGAAATGATTGTTTAACTAAATTATCAAGATAACTAGATGCTAGCATATTGTTATACAAAATTATTTTCTTCAAGTCTGTGACATTACAATAACCTATTTCTATTGTAACAATCTATAACAATAGCTCAGGCTATTCCTAAGGTTATTTCATTAACTGAATTTCAGCAACCAAATTGTAACAGTAATATTGGCTTTGTGTCAATCGATAGCGAGTGAGGCCCATATTAACAGTAGTGTATTAACACTGAAAGAGAATATGTGCAGTATATGGGAGTTTTTGTTAGAGTTTGAATTATTAAAACTACTTTTAGAAGTAAACTGCTGGTCATCAATATGTGTATTTATTAATATTTATTAAAGCACTCTGCAACAGGTTATGGGCCCAGATATGTAACTGTGAACAAAGGTACAGAGGTCATGAAAATTTTGTTTAGTTGTGACCATGTGGGTAAATATGGAATCACAGCAGTTTATGAAGTTAAATGAAAATAACTGGAATATTTGGAAATTCCAGATGAGAGTAGTACTGATAGCTAAAGATCTCTTTGTTATTACCAATGGAGATATACAGAAACCAGACGTTTTGATAGCTGCAGAATTGAAAAAGTATGAAATTTATAATGTACGTGCACAGGAAGTGTTATTAATGTGCGTGGAATCCAGGCCTTAGTCGCACATTTTAATGTGCAAGACTGCAAATGAAATTTGGACTAAACAGAAAACAATATATGAGCATCAATTAAGTATGAATATTCATTTATTACAGCTACAATTTTTTAATTTGAAGTCTGAAAATGGTGTTATGGACTTTCTATCAAAAATTAAAAATTTAATTGTTTCTCTTAAGCAATAAGGAAGAAATACCTGAAATCTGATCTTTTTGTAATATGGTTATTACAAAAATAATTTTATCTTTGATCATTTTTTTTGCTTGGAAATCAGTGGGTGAAAATCAGCAAACTCTAAATAATTTAACAACTAGATTATTGATTGAAGAAGAGCATTTGAAATCTAGTGAAGATACTGTGGTGTTAACTGCTAAACATGTAAATAAATTTAGTCTCAAAAGTTTTTCTTGTAGAAAGGTTGGACATAAAAAGAATCGGTGTAAAAATTATTCAGGTTTTATGAAAACTAAATATATTGTGTAAAAGATTGTTAGTTTCGTCAAAAGAAATTGTCAGAGGCAAATAAACAAAATGTAAATGATTCAAATGAAAGATTGGCCTTAATTGAAGTTTCTGAGGTGAATTTGGATACAGAATAGTATCTTGATAGTAGTGCATGATCTAAAGATGTTTAGAAAGTACAAGTATGTAAAGCTTAATTAATGAACTGAAACAAGTAAGAATAGGTGATGGTTCAGTAATCAATGCAGTTGGTTGTGGTTCTGTTTTTATTAAATGGTCAATAGACAAGTGATAATGAATATGAAAATTGTGCCTGATTTAAGGATGAAACTTTTCTCTTAGGGCAAGGCTCTGGATAATGGTTTTTATTTGAAGTCATACGCCTGTGAAGCACACTTAATTTACAAGAAAACAAATTAAGTTTGTGCGTTGGCTAGACGCTCAAATAAACCTTTTTGCAGGACAACCAGAATTTTATAGAGTAACGTGTTGTATGGTTAATGGTGGCATAGTGAACTCAAATAAAAAATCTTTAATTAATCTGGTGGCATGAAAGTTTGGTACATCAAAATTTTAATCATGTGAAAAGTCTTTTTAAATCAGAGTGCTATTATGTGTGAAGATAAAAATGAAACCTTCTTCTGTGAAGCCTGTGTGCAGGGAAAACAACATCATAACTCATTAAAAGGAAGTAATTCACAATCAACTGAAGTTGGAAACATAATCCATGCTGATGTCTGTGGTCCTGTGGAAGTTGACTCAAGGTGGTTCTTGTTATATATTTTTATTGAAAAATGACTATTTGCATTATAGACAGGTGTATTTTTTAAAACACAAGCATGAAGTTTGTGGTAAGCTTGAACTTTTTGTGAAACTATGTGAAAAACAAACGGTTCAAAAAATTAAAGTCTTAAGAACAGATAATGGAAAAGCGTTTGTTAATCACTATGTGAAAAAACCTCTGAATTGGCAAGGAAGAGAACATCAAATTACTCTTTCTTATAATCCCAAGCAGAATGGTCGTGCTGAACAAGAAATCATTGAGGCAGCTACAGTTAACAGTAAAACACCTTATGAATTATGGAATAATAAGCAAAGTTTTGATTTAAAAATAATAAACTGCTGTTTGATACAGAAGTGTGGGTGCGTATACCAAAGAGAAGAAAAAGAAGCTTGATCTTGAAAATAAAAAGGAAATGCTTGTAGGTTAGGGTGAAAGAACAAAAGAGTGAGAGTTAATTTTCCAGTTATGAAAGCAGTAATGTTAAAAAGTAGTGTTGTTTTTGTTCTCTGTAAACCGAATAAGTTCTTTTATGTTTTTTGATTGTAATGTCAACATGAAGAAAGAAGAACCTACATCTGAAGTTGAATACATTGTAAACATTATTAAGGATGTGACTGCAGATGAAAGTTTAAAAAGAAGTTCCCTGAACATGAACATACATAACCCTACTGATAGAAACAGCTTCATCCTAGGGATCAGCTGCAGCTTCCAGTTAAATATAATGTGTTGAATATTGAAGAACCAACATCATATGAAGAAGCTAAAAAATCAGTTGTTTTTGCTAAGCAGTGGCAGGACGCTATGGAAGTTTAGTTGAAATCATTAGCTGAAAATGATTCATGGGATGATATTGATAAGCCAGAAATACAGTTAGATTAATGTTACCTGTTAGTGTAAATTTTGAATGGCCTATTACGGAACTGAATGTCTGTAGTGCTTTTTTACATGGCGAACTGAAAGAAAATGTATTTACAATACTGCTGATTTACAATGACAACTTAACCACTACGCCAGCCCAGTGGGCTAGGATGCAGGGACCACCCCAACCCCCATAGGGGAAGACACCCCTTGTGACGATCTCAGTCGCCACACCAGCCCTCCTGATGCTAAAATGGGTTGTAACGAAGGTCATCTTTTAACCCTGTAACTGATTATATCTAAGTAATAAGTCAGATCTCATTGGGATGCCAACAATGTAAATGCATCAGCAAACATTTACATCAGTGAATTATGACTCGGCCTTCGCTGTAGGCTTCCTTTGGACATCTTGACTCTCCTACTTCGTTGCTCTCTGAATTAGCTAACCGAGTTTGCAGAAGCATGAACCCGGTGCGTAGTTCTACATTTAAAGTAAGCTATTAGTGAGTAAATGACTCATAATCGAGCCAAATTTAGTAAATAAACATATCACAAAAAAGTCTGCAACAACAAAATTTATTCCTTGTTCCCTTAGTGAACTCAACTTTATAGTTCAAACCCCTAGTTTAATTACAACTGCAGACTTCAGTTCTGGTCTACCAGGGAGAGGAGGGCATACCTCCTATTCCCACTCAGTTCCATCGCAGAGTCCAATGTTACATTTACTTTATCGCTACCCAAGAGATGGTGCTAGCACACCTCATGGCTGCATGGGAAACCATGCCCAGGATACAAAGGCCGTGCATATCACAAATGTCTAGGATACAAAATGTTAATCATATGTGAATCATGATTTTGTGTGATCACAGAACAGATTTAGTAACAGCGTTTTGTATTTTAGTCTGCTTATTGGCATTTACTTACCATTATAGCAGATTTTTTAATTGAAATCTACATTTTTACAACTTAATAATGTTACTTTCAGTACATCTTCCCTTTATTATATATTTTATCTCCTGTAATTGTAACTAAATGTATACTTTCTGATCTTAATTTACATTGGTGTAAATTATTTGTAGTAACTACTTAGGGTGGTATAATTTTCACAAGTAAGTGTCCTTGTTCCTTGTATATTCATATTGCATTGATTATCACAAAATAACTTTGAAAAGTATGAATAAAATAACTTTGCAGTAAACAAGTATCAGTCATTCAACGGAGTTAATTTGAGGCCCAATTTTCCATTGCAATGCCAAGTATTTAGTAAATTCTTTGTCCAGAGTTAATTGTTATGATAAAGAATAATTTTTTGTATCATTACAAAACAATTTTTGTTGATAACAAGTCTTTGGTGATCTATCCAAAAATGAGTGGCTTAAAATTAATATACAATTTTTGTTTTACATAAATAAAATTAATTAAAAACAATTTTCTTTTAAATGAATTCTCAAATGATTAAAGTTGTTCAAATGTTCCTGAATCGTGTAGATGCTCATACTTTAACTAGGATATGATGTTACAGGTATGGTAATGCAGTTAATGTAAGTTGTTAAATTTTGTTAGGCTAATATCTGAAAGCTAACAATTTTTTTTGCAAGATTGCTTTTATTTTCTGTTTAAGTTTCCCTTCAACTGGTATGGGTTCCATTGTTTTTATATATTTGAATTTTCATATTTAATTACTGTACATGGTGTATTGTTTAACAGATAGTTTTTGTTTGGTACATAAATTATACTTATTCAAAAAAATCTCATTTCTGATTTCTGTGAAAAATTTTAGTAAACTTTTTAGTATGGATTTATTACAGCTTTATTTATAGTTGTCTTCTGTGATCTCCCAATCCAGTCCCTCTTATAATATTAGTAACCATGAAAAACTTTATTTGCAAAACATATTTATTTACTTTAAAAAAGTTTGTTTTTTTATTTACCATATAGGTAGGTATTTTCTTTGTTTTTGATGATATTGTCTGCTTAGATCCTTAGCCACTAAAATATGCCAAAAGCATCAACGGAAATTATATTCAGAGTTACAGAGTTATTTAATGATATATTGAGCTTTTCAAATTTTTATTGATTTTACTTTTTAACATAAGATGTAATTTACAATTTTTTTCTATTCAAAAAACAAAATTACCACTTATAGTACTAGTAAAGAGGTATGTTCATTATAAATATTTCATGGTTGTAAAAGTAACATATAGCTTTTTCTTTTTCCTGTTTAGCCTCCGGTAACTACCGTTTTAGATAATTCTTCAGAGGATGAATGAGGATGATATGTATGAGTGTAAATAAAGTGTAGTCTTCTACATTCTCAGTTCGACCAATCCTGAGATGTGTGGTTAATTGAAACCCAACCACCAAAGAACACCGGTATCCACGATCTAGTATTCAAATCCGTGTAAAAATAACTGGCTTTACTAGGACTTGAACGCTGGAACTCTCGGCTTCCAAATCAGCTGATTTGGGAAGACGCGTTCACCACTAGACTAACCCGGTGGATTAGTTACGAATTACCTAATGCAGAGCATGTTCACGTGAATAATAAGGAAAATTATAAGTAAATATTTATCTGTGATCACAGTAAATCAAGAAAAGCCCCAATATTTTTTCTCATATTCCACCGAAACCGTAAAGCAACTGTGTTTTATTAAAGCAAATAAAGACGATTTATTACCGGCTAAAGAATCTGTGTACTAGATTTTCTACCGTGTCATTCACTCTCTACAGAAGGTACAGACTGAAATAAAAAGATGATTGAGAACTTAGGTTTGTGTAGTTTTCAGGAAAGATTAACTGAAATAACATTACGGTGGTTTGAGGATCTACATCGAATGAACAAGGAACAGTTATCACACAAAATATAAACTGAAATTAGAACAAAGGCCGACCAAAAAACGGTGGATGAATTCAATCTGCGGAGGAAGTAGGTAAAAAATGTGACCTTGAAAAGATATAGCTAATTTATAAAATTGTGACTCATTCATTAAAGAGTTTTCGATATCTTTTCAGTATTGTAAAACAGGCTGTTATAACATATAATAACAAACTAATAATAATTTAGATATATTATTTATGTAAAATGATTTAAGATTATTATTTTATAACAAAAATAATTTTTGAAGCAAAGCTTTGGGATGCGAGTCAACTGAGAAAAAATGAACGCATCTTAAATATTACTAAAAATATATTAAGTTACTATAAAAAGATTATTATATCAATATCATTTTATTTTTATAAAGCAAGTAGTTTTGTTATTATTGACTTTGCAGGTATATTACTGTTTTTTAGGATATTGTAACTACAAAAATGAGTACTATTAGTTTTCTATTGTTATCAATCTATCACGAAAAACCAGTTGATGCAGAAGTAAGTAGTATTTTCAGTCAGAAATACTGTTAAGACAAATTAGAATGATGACTCAATCCATATGAAGTAATTCAACCAAAATATTTTTGGTTGCTTCTTTATTTTTATTTTTCTATAAGTTATTCCTTAATATATTGGCAGTCCAAAACAGGTCTTTTTTTATTCTTATCCCAGCCTCCTTGTGACTGGTGGCCATGTTTGTTTAGCAGCATACTCATTTTTGGCTTTGCAGACATTAGCATAAACTTTAATGTTTTTGGACTGGGTTATGCCAAAACTTTGCAACAAACATTTCTTTTTCATCAAATTCTCCTCTTTAATTTTTGTTCCTTTACATGGAAACCCTTAATAAATAAAAATGACCACTAAAATTTGATATCAAATAATAATAATAAATACCTTTTTTTACAGTTTAAATTTGCATTGAAGGGTGAAATATCTAGATGATTTTATTATTATTATTATTATTACATAAGCCACCATACTCACCATAACTTGAGTAAGAACTGATAAGCTTTTGCTTCTTTTTTTATTTTTTAAATTTAAACTTTTTAATCTTTTGAAAGTTTGAACTTCTTATCTCTGGTGAGGGGCTTATAAGAACAAACTACAGTAAACATTTCAAAAATTGATTCTGAACAAAGTTATGAATTTTCAAAATATACACAAATCATGTGCACACTTACTCACTCACTCACTCATATTCATATACCCCCTCACATACACACATGCACTACCACCCACCCACCCACACACACACACACACATACACACACACACACGCGCGCGCGCGCGCGCGCGCGCATGCTCACTCACTCACTCGTCCTGAAGTGACTCGTATGTGTCTGATACTTTAGTGCCTGGAGTAGCTCTGGTGAGTCGGGTCCTCTTCATCCTTCAGTGGGTCGGGCAGGTCAGTTCTCTCTGTACTGGCTTGTCTCCAGGGGTGAGGCTTGGTTCTTCTTTGCTGACAAAACCTTCTGAAAATACACTACATTAAAACATGAAAGCTAAATATTTTGTTATCAGTTTTTACAAAAGGTTTATCATAATTTTTATTTCATATTAAACTGTTTAGAATATAATTTATAATAATTTAAGTTATAAATTGTAATTTACATTATACAATTAAAAAGCCATATACTAATAATTTTCGATTAGATTAAAATGACATATACTATAGAGTTCATCATTTGTAAAAAAAAAGAACCAAAAGTAAGTTTAAGAAAATTATTAATTACGTAATAGCCCAGTCAGTGTCGGTTACCTGAACTGACACATTTATTATTCTCATGGTGGTGAGAATATTAAATGCTTTATAGATATTCACTAAAGAAAAAAGAATTAGTCATTTTATTTCATTATATTTCTTTGCCATGATGATAGAAAGTTAATGAGGTAAGAACTAAGTTTTGTTTCTTTAATGGATATCTTTAATTCACAACTTCACCCCCCATGAGGTTAGGGCCTATACCTACGGCTTAAAACCGTTTTGTTATTACCCGAATGCATTCTGAAATTTTCAAAGCAATTGATCAGTTAGCTCTTGTGTGATGCACAAGCTAACTGATCAACTTGTTGTGTTGCAAACCAACAGATTAACAAACTTTTGCATTTAGATATCAGATGAACCCTAAATATATTTAATAAAATAAAACGAAATATGGATTTATAAAAATATTATTGGCTTACAAATATAAAATAAGTAGCCTCAATTAAATGTTTAAAATTCTTTTTTACTAAATGTAATATTCTCTTTTCATTTTTAGCATAAAATATATTTTCCATTTTATTTAAAATTATAACCTGAAAAGAGATAAATTATTATGCAGTGATTGTAAAATGCTGTACATACGAAACAAAAAAATAATCAACACAATATATATCGAATTACAGCTAGCGAAAAATTTCCTTCAGTGAAATGAGGTCATATGAAGGTTTTATGGTATTATGTATGGGGTAAGCTTGGTGGTTTCTTATGTTACATAAACTGAAAAATTAAATTAAAAGGGTCCCAGAACTTAATCACCCATAGTTTTCATGATATCCTATGTAAAACAGAAAAATTTGATGACAAAACAGATTTTTTTAGGTTTTATGTGGAGTAACTTTGATATATAATTGTAGAAAATTTAATTCTGAGAAGACTGATTTATGATTTAATAAAGTCTATGAAAAATAACTGTCTCAGACATTCCTACACTCCTCTTATATCTCATACACCCCTCTCACACTTCATTAAATTTTATTATATTTATTTAAATTTGATATTTTTATGTTAGCTGCAGTTAAGTTTTTTTTTTAATATCATTTACGATATTAAATTTATGTTCAGATGATAACGCAAAACATTTTTCACCAAAAAAGAAAAAAAATTTGTGAACGCCTTTTTATGTGTGAATTCTCTAACATACCTTGCAAACAGATCATCTTTACTGGAAATAGACAAAAGTGTGTTGAATATAAAAAAACCTTAATACACTTAACTTTATACACTTGTTATGTTACAAAGATTCTTTATGAATTTTTGTACATGTAACCATGTGACTTAACCCTTCATTTGCATGTACTTTCACATATCCTTTTGAGTTCAAGTCTCAAGGACAACCCTGAAAAGAGGCAGGAAATGATTTAAGGGAAGACTGTTTCTTTCATGAGCAATTTTATGTATCATACTCTAGGGTGAGAGCTCACCCTGTAGTCTATTCAGAAAGATTAGTAATGTAATGTCCAAATTAGTAATAAAATCTTCCCATAATCTGCCCTAATCTCAAACAGCACTGATACAATGATATGCTTATTCATTTGCATGTACCTATGCATATGCTAACAACTATGCACCTATCATTCATTGTGTGTATCTATGTATACATTTTCTTTTTCCTAGAATACTCTTTTCAACTCGTGCACATTTTGTACTAATTGTATTCATTTCTTTTAAAATACTTTGTATTTTTGAATAATTACACAATTTTTGTAATTAAAAAAATAATAATAAGCTTGCCATTGAGAAATTAATCTTTGAATTCATATTAAAATTATGATTAAGCATTTCATGAGTGGAATATATAATCAGAATCAGCCGCGACAGGATATGCTAATGTATATAGGTTAGAGTATAGTATTCAGCATATGAAATCATTATTACTGGTATCTATTTCTGGAATAGTTATTCTAAGAAATGTTTATTATGTTGAAGCCTTTGTTTTGCATAATCTTCTTTAGTCTTGCACTCATTACGTTAGAATGAACATTTAATGTAAAGCCACATACTAACATTATTAGTATGATGTTGTATTAAAGCCTAATGTTATCTTAAAGCCTTGGTTTATTGAACCAAGGCTTGGTTTATCTTGAACTTGGTTTATTGGATCTGATCTAAGTTTTCTTCTCATTCTATTATGAAAAGAATTAATTTGTAAAATAATAAATTAAAGTTTGTTTTTTTTTCAGAAATACTATTCATTTAGAAATAATTGGCACAGTTGGTAGGATGTCTTCCAGGAGAATTAAGGAAAATAGTACTTGGTCGGTATCAACTGTTCAGCAAGGAAACAAGCAGAGCAGGAATAAAAGAATATTATTCTACGGAGTGCAGTGAATAACTATATAGTAAAAGCCCAATATTTTAGTACATTGGATCTCACCTCAGGTTTTCATCAGGTAGAGATGGATCTGAGTAACATAGAGAAAATGGCATTCTCTGTTGAAATAAAACACTATGAATTTTTGAGGTTGCCATTCAAATTAAAAAATAGCCCACAACCTTCCAACGAATAATGAATAATGTACTATGCGAAATTCAAAATGAAATTTGCCTTTCTTACCTTGATATTATTCAAGTAGTTTAGAACATTTATTGAACTACTTTAGAACATATATTAAGATTTAACTTTTTGATAGATGTAGATCTGCTAACTTCAAAATTCAATTAGATAAAGCACAATTTCTACTAAAATAGATAGCTTATTTAGGACACTTGTGATGGAGTTAAACCCAATCCAATGTGTAATTAAACCTGAAACCAGGACCGCCAAAGAAATATAAGGTATTTAGTTTTTTTTGGATACTGCAGAAGATTTATAAAAAGTTTTGCTAATGTAATGATACCACTTTAATCTTTAAAGAAGAATGCAAATATAAATGTTTTGAAATGTGTAAAAATATTTTATCAAATGAACTGGTCTCTGATATTCAGATTTTACAAAAGAATTCAACCTTTCAACAGAGTCAATATAAAAATGGTGCAGATCTACCCATCATGTATTCAAGTTGGACTCTCAGTGGCACTGAAATGGATTACTCCAAGTAGTAAAAGGAATTACTCGCTGTAGTTTGGGCAACAAACCATCTTTACAGTAGAAGATTTAAGATATTCACAGATTGTAAAACTTTACAATGGGTATTTTCTGTTAAGAAACCAAACTCCAGACTTTTAGGGTGGCAGTTAAAGTTATAAGAGTCTGACTATGAAATAGTTTACAGAAAGTAAGTTTACAGAAAGAATATAATTAAAAGAAAAAACGGAGCTTTGAAACCACGCCAGGAGGTACAAATGTACCCAATATACACCCCTCCTACAACGCACCACGCCAATTTTCCATTGTTCGAAACAGTGCTGGAAGTCTTCTGCAAGTTCTTTTATGACGTGTGCTGCTTTTTCTTTCACAGCTTCAACGATCTGAAATCTTGTTCCTTTTAATGCAAATATGACATTGGGAAACAGAAAAAAGTCACATGGTGCCAGGTCAGGCGAATAAGGTGGATGGTCTAACACTGGGATGTTATACTTGGCTAGAAATGTCTTGACAGACATACAGTGTGAGCCAGTGTGTTGTCCTGATGAAGAACCCATGACTTGTTCTACAATTCTGCTCGTTTTTTTTCTTATTTTTTCACGGAGTTGAGCAACGACCTCAAGGTAGTAATGTTGATCATCATCGCTCTGAATTTTCTGATTTTCAAGCAATTTTCATTGCCATTGCCACTGCGGTGTTATTGCAATTGACTGGATCAAAAGCTCAAAATCCAAAACATTTGGACTTTTTCTTAACTACAGCGATAAGCCCTCATTGAGAGCTTTTCAATGATAAGTAGTATGTATTTTCAGTGGTTCCATAGTTATAGCCAAACGAAATTTTAATTAATGAACTATTTGGATCTTACAAGAAGAAGGCACATCAGTTCGAATCAGACTTCATATATATCCATTTTTATTAACCTCTGATTGTAAAAAAAAAACATTTTACAATAAATAATAATTCAGTAATAATCATAAAAAAAAATCATAATTTATTAGTGAAATAAAATTTTATGTACACTTTATTTTAATTCAAAAATTTTTAGAGGTTATTATTAATAAACCAATATATTTAAATTAAAAAAAGGTAAAAAAATATATATGTATATCAAATCAGATTCAAACCGATGTGTGCATGGTTATGGTTTTGACAAATTTTCACATACACCACATAACTACTTGAGTACGTAAAACAGAATTAATATATAAACTAATATAAAATGCTGATATGAACACCACAAAAAACCGTAATATAATGTGGTGTTCACCACAATGCAATTTTGTAACTGTCTACTTTATTAAAGAATTGGAGGATCGTATCTCACTTAAAAATGAAATAAGTTTAAATGAAATGGAGTGCAGAAAAAACGTTGGGAGACCCCCAATGGTTGTTGGGAGTCCCCTCCCACTTTATGGTACCATCGGGATACCCACACCTTAATGGGTACACCTGAACTCCCCCACTCTTGTATGTAGGTGAGCCCAGACGTCCTAGATACGGAGGCTGCCTCCCTGACTTAAACAATGCCGTGTTTCAACCCTCATAATCAAAAGCCTTATTATTTTTTTCCAGTTATACAGGCTCCTCTTGGCCTTTTCTTAAAATGGTGCTAATAAAATTAGCAACCTCCACTCAGCCTTCCTTACTATATGCAGTTACAGCATGCAGTATAATAGGCACCGATAATCTCTTCCTGTCACTTGCCCAATGGTTGCAGTTAAACACAGTGTCTACACTATCTTCCTCTGAGCACTACCTGCAAGTTGCCGATCTGCGGTGTTTAAATCTCAGCTGGTAACTGCCAGAGTCACTATGGCCAGTCAACAATTAGGTGACCAAAAATCTACTTCCCCATATCGACACCCCACCCATTGTTTAACATCGGTTATTAATTTCCATGTCCATCTACCCTTGTCACTCCCATCCCACTGCGACTGCCAAATAGCGATAATCTGTTCTCTTGCTGCCACCTTCGACATCCTGCCGAACTGAAGACTCCACCAATAATAATGCGAATAGCATCACAGGAGACCATCCTATATGCTCATGTAATGTGCAGGAGTTGTCTGCTATGAAGCACCTCCAGTAAGGTTGTATACTTATGAATTTTTAATCCCCTGCACCACGCAGGGGAAGCGTACATTAGCACAGAGGTTATCGCAATCGCTATATCATTGTTTCTTCTTCCTTGGGTCTAGGAAGAAAAAATCTAAACTTTTCAGATTTTCCTCTAACATCCTTAAATTTTTTCTCTTTCCTTTCAATTAATCTTTTTACTTAGTGTGTTCAGAGTGGATATCAGATTTTTATGAATTCTGGATATAGTTTACTGATTCCATTTAATTTTGGTTAAGTCAGTCTAAGAGGGTGGGGGATATGAGAAAAAAGTCAGTCAAAGAGGGTGAGGAGGATATAAATATCATGGGTCTGGAAACCGAAATTCTTTTTCACCAATTGAAATTGCAAAATTTTGTTGTGGTAACATCTGTCTTGAGTATGTTAAATAGCTGATTTTCCAGATGTGACCCTTTTACATGATAATCAAGGATATTTGTTAATCGAAAGGGAGGTAGTAGCATTATTTATAAAGTTAAATAATTATTAATATTACATAAATTAAAAATGTAATCACTCAATTACATTATTTAATATTATTAACATTAAAATATTACTCACATAATGTATGTATTTGTACATATTTTGCACAATTAAAAAGTAAGTATAATTTATACTTAATAATAGTAAAAACATACTCACAAATTATTATTTATTTCTATATTAAAGGTTGCATTCCCAGTCAAAGCAAAATGAGTTTAATTGTATTTATGTAGTTTTGCATCCATCCAACTTTAATTTCTTGCCAATTTTTCACACATTCTAAAAAAAATGAATTGGTTTAATTCTGTACGGCCCCTGAAAATTAATATTTCTAAATTAATTACTTTTGTTCCTATTTGATAATACATGATTTACAAAAACCAAATTGATGATTTGGTAGTATTTTCGTAACATTAATAATAGGCCTTTGCTGTTTATTAATCAAAAAAATATATACATCTATATAAAAACTTAATGATTTTCTCAGCTGCATTTTCTGGTAGTAGAATAATGAAAATTAACTATCCTGTAAAAATTACACAACTTCTTTAACCAAGAACAGGATTTTTTCTTGAAAATAAACTTACAACATCACAAAGACTAAATGAGATGTTTTTATAAAGTTGCATTTATACAGTATGGCACTCTTAAGCAATGTTTCAACCATTAAAGATACAAAGATGATACTAAGCAAAATGCTTTGTACCTCAAAACAGTCTTTTTTCTATATCATCACCAAGGCCATTGAAAAGTTGTAAATGGAAAAGTTAGAAATGTGAGTCAATTTAAATGCCAATGATAAAATTTTCGGGCTGCGATAATCCTAAACAAAAGGTTTTTCACAGCTAATATAAAAAAAAAAGAAAATTTATAGTACTTCTTAAATAAATGTTCAATAATAAAACTTTGTCTAAAAAGTAAGCGAATGCTCTGAACTTAAAAATATCTACGGGTATTTTTTTTTGTATGAGATGAGTACTTCAGGTGAACTACAGGACAATTTTGAAACTAGCTGTTTCTTTTGATTAGAGTTGTCCCAATGTTTTAAATCAAGATTTTTGGTTTTCAATACTCTTATAATAACAATCAGACTCTTTCCATTTAAAATATTTGAGTGTAACATGGCGGAAGGATGTGATAGTATAATACCAAAAAAATAATTTTTTGAAATCATTTTTTGGTTGAAAAGTTACAATTGCTATTCTATATGAATACCTGTGTGAAGAAAATACAAAGAAAATCTTGAGTAAATACATTCGCTTTATGAAAACTAGCTTAGCCCCATTATTTCGCAAGTTTGCAAACTGGTGGAGGAAGAAATTTGGTACTGCTTAAGAAACCTTTTTCAAGGGAACAAAAATAAGTGATTATTTTATGATAATGAGGAAAGTATAAGCTTAAAGCTAGTGCATAAAAATATAAAATTGACTTTTCTTTAATTTATGAGAAATGTCATGCCAGACCGGTATTCAATCCTGTGACTTAGCGGATTGAAGGCATAAAGCCAAAACACTCGCTCCAATTTCGAGGTTGGACTATTTTTTAAATAATTGATAGTTCTGTTATGATAATAAAGAAGAGGATATGAAGAAAGGTGTTAGCGTAGATTGTTGCATTTTTGAGGAAACTCTCAAATTCAAATTATCAACATAGAAAAAAAGTGAAATCTTTTTGAAAAAATTAAAATTCTACCATACATCGTATAGTAGTTGTAAAAAATGAAATGAAATGGAATTACATGATTACACGGTTCATGAAAATAAAAATTCAAGGCATTTTTTAGTTAAAAATATATGTTGATGTCAGTTGACTGTGCTAAATGCTACCTCTATAACACTTTTAATAATAGCTATGACTTTAATAATACATAATTTAATAGAAATGAAAAGAAATTTTAATTCTTAAGTAGGGCCCATGGGACCCCATTTTCATTTTATAAAAAGCCGATTTCATCTGCATTAATACTAAATACAGCTGGATTTTAAATTGGAATTTAAAGTTCATAAAAATATATTTAAGTGCAGGTCCCAGTAAAAGACTACATGTTTTTTTTTTATTGTAGCTGAAAGATTTATTTATCAGAATAATTATTTATTTTCAATAAGTGGACCACATTCAGTCATATGTTATTATATCGCCAAATAATTATATTTTACTAAAAAAATTAGCTATATTAAAAAGACTTAACGCTAATATTTAGCAAAATTAATTTTATAAACGTTGAGGTTGAAAAAACTAAAAAATGTTTTTTCTGAATTTTTAAAATTTGAAGCCAAAATATCAAGGGGGCCTTTACTGATTATGATGATAGTTGGATATGTTTTGGCTGGGGTGGTGGGGGTTCGCTAATTGCGAACCCCCACCACCCCAGTGAGATTTTTTATTCCTCGGCCCAAGGAAGAAGAAACAATGTTATCGTGATTGCGATAACATTGTTAAGCAGATCCACCACTTAGCTTGGATTTATGGATCTTAATTTAGCCACCTCCCCTACAAACCTCAGATTCCACTTAGCAGCCAGACTACTGTTGTAGTCGTCTGCTATGTTGTGCCGTCACAGGTGACCGATAGAATTAAATAAACTAATAATATTTAAAAAGTAGAAATTTATTTAAAGTGGCCACTAATACCACCACACCCGCGCGAATGAAACACGGTATGCGCGCACCCATTTAGTTAGAATCATTGAATTAAATAAATAAAAAATATTGTATTCAAATAAAATGATAAATATTTTAAGTTAAGTTGGGTGTGTAAGCCATAGATCAAAAAAAAAGTCGCGTGATGGGAAAGCCCTACAACTGTGTTGTCAGCCTTTATTTTTTTAATGCATGATAATCACAACGCTGTCTCTGTACCCCAATATTAAAACTGTACATTCTTAATTGTTAATTAATTAATTAAAAAAACTAATAATACTAATTATATAAACTCTAATATTAGATTATTAAAAAGATAAAAAATCATTTTTAAAACAATTAATTTATTAAAACAAACTTATAAACAAAACAATTTATTTTATTTTTTTTAAATTGTTTCTACTCTTCAGATAAGTAAACTCTTCTAATAAATTGCGGCATATTGAAGGTAAGGTATTAAGAGCGGGAATAAATATTATAGAATGAATACTACCAAAAAAACCATAATTAATTGGTGGTGTGTGTTTTCATAACTATCCCCACTTGCTGCAAATGTTTCAAAAGCATATATCAATACAAATAAATTAAACATAATTTAAGCTCTAAAAACCTTTTTCAATTAAGATAATTAAATAAAAGATTACAAAGCTTAATAAAGGTAATAAAGATGCCACCATATGCCTGTCCGGGATTCAAACCCGGGACCCTCCGCACGAAATGCAGAGACGCATTTAAAGATTTTAAATCTTCTTTTAATTAAAAATTTTAATAGAAATTGCCGTTTTTATTTAGAAAATTTATATAAATAAAGTGTAATTTTAAGGAATATAAAGGTTAAGTATGATATCTTTGGACTTTTCAATTCTTAAAGACTGCTGAATTTATCATTTATCCGGTATAACAGTGTAAATTAGTTTTTTAATGTTTCTTTCTTTTTTTACGCTCAAGACTGAAAGAGGTTTCTTTATCGTTTGCATCAACAACAGCTTCCTTATGTTAATTGTAAATTGTGACTCACAAATATAATTACGAGTTGAAATTATTTCCTTGTAAAATCTTATTTTCTATACAAATTTAAATGTACAGAACAGAACAATTTTGTAAGTTTATTCGATAGAATAAATAAATGTTTTATGTCAAATTACTTGAAAATAATGTAAAAATTTAACTGATTTTAAAATTTGCAAATATAATATTATTACGTAAAACTTATTTATTTAATAAACACTTCCAAACACAGGATGAAATTTGAGACGCGCTCTGTAAAGATGTGAACAGGTCACTGACTAATGTCAAACTGACCGGTCTATAATTGCAAAGCTAAATGATGAAATGAGCATGTTGCAACATGAATTTTCCTGAAGACTGGAAATGATTTCAAGCGCCTGTTATAACTTAAACACAGCAGTTGAATGGTTCAAACAAGTCTTTTTCAACTATAGTAATAAGTATAAAAATATTAAAGTACAAAGAATACAAGAAACTCCTCCTTGATGCACTTAATTAGCGAGTCAAAATGGTATTATCACTTTTAACAGGTTTGTCTTGATTTTTGAGATGTTATAACTTTTTTATTAGTACAATACACAAGAAAATTTTTTATTTGCCATAAAATCTACAAAAACAGTGCAAGTTACTTAGTTGTCACCAGCCCTATGCGAGTTATTTGAAGACAAAATTTATTTTTTTTAAAAACTAGTCTTCAAAAATTCATAAAAATTTAGGGGTAAGAATATCACCATTAATATTATTTATGGTAAAACTAATAACATATACCTACATATAAAAAAAATAATTCCTTCAATAAAAATATTTAAATGCAGTCAGAAGGCTCTTAAATATAGAATAATTACTATTCAGAGCTCTTTAATACAGGACAATTACTATTCTGAGCCCATGACTGCATTTAAATATTTTCACTGAAGGTCAAAATTTTCTTATCGATGTAAGACCTGGTAAGAACTTAGTCATTAAGACAACCTTAAGTGCCTGCTATTTCTACAAAAAGAAAATATATTTAAATAAATTAAAGCAATCTGAAGGTTGATTGGTCACCCACTGTTTTATTTAATGAAATACTGGATAACCGTGTTCAGTCTAATGCTTTTCTTACACCTAGTGTTTTTTTTTAGTTCAACTATTTTTTTTTTGGCAGTTGTGATTTTATTTGAAAACTTATGGATATAACATTATTAATGTACTGAGCCAGAAATGAAGCATTTCTATTTCTATTTATTTATTTATTGATCTTCAATCTGATCCCAACAGCATTACCTGTAATTGTACTGTCATCAAACTCTACAAAGACCATTTGTGGGAGCTCACTAGGCTCAAGCTGGTTTAGTGTAGCGCAGACCACTTGATTTTTCCAAGTATATCAGTTAATTTTTGATTTGGTTCCATCCTGATTTTGTATTATACTAGCAAATACCCCATTTGAATAACAAAAGATCAATTCCAAAGATATAACATTTCTGAATAACTGTGATCAGTTAAATCAAGAGTGTAACTGATGCGTGCAAAAGTTAGTCTTCAACAGACTAACAATACTCTGTTTGAATTTTGAAAATCAGACGATTGTTTGCAGAGATATTATAAAAGCACCCCAGGGGCACCCCTTTGTTATCAATTGGTGGTAATTGGTCTAACCTCATGCAAGGTACTCTCATCACCTCACAACTTTAGCCTTACATGCAGTCCCCACGGGAAGCCCATTAAACAGAATTTTTTTAAATTTATTTTATTAACGTAAATTTAATTCTATTATTTTTGTAATATTATTCAATCAATTGATTTGAATCATTCAGTTTAAATGCAGCCAAGAGAGTGGTAAATGCTCACAGTTCTTTAATCCAATTTGCTTATGCTTCAACCAGCAAATCTCCACTACTACATGTATATATACATATTTATATAGCCTATGAAACTCAGTAACGTAAGGATTCCAATGTGATGACATACATCTAAATTGGTTCGGCCATTGAGCTGAACCTTCCACCTTGATAGTGGAACAAACAAATATACATACACTCTAAATACATTATACCCCTTTTTGGGTAGTCATGTAAAAAAGATAAAAACCAAATACTCACGTAACAAAATATTTAAAAAAAGTAATAAAATATAAAATTAAATGCAACAGATGTAACAATATTTATATAAGTAAAACCAATAGATCATTTAACATGAGATATACAGAACATTATACAGCACTAAAAATAGAAAAAGAGGTATATCTAATGTAGCTGACCATCTGTTAGAATGCAACATAATATAGTATTACTGATTGTACAAACTACAAGATTTTGGAGATTAGTGATAATGATAAAAAATGAATATTCTTGCTTGAGAAATATCTCATTCAAAAATATAAACAAATACAAAATGATAAACCACCAGATCACATTTGAGATGATGATTAAATTAACAATATAATAAAACTAAAATCTAACAGTTGGCACGATAAAGGAAAAAACTAAAATTTAAAGATTAGATTATCCCAGTAGTAAACAGCACAAGTACATGTATTTTTACAATATTTTAACTACGACAATGGAAAAATATTAAAATAAGTGAAACAACACGACAAATTAAAAATAATAAGTCTTAATGTTATAAACATAGGATATAATAACTGAAGATACAAGATAGTATGAAAACTAGTTATAAGGTACGTCTAACTAATCTAATTACTGTGTTTGGTGGTTTGGATATTATAAAATATTAAATTTTATTAGCACAGTGATCAAAATGTTACAGAATTATTTGAATATTAAAAAAACACATATATATATATATATATATATATATGTATATATATATATATATATATATTGTATATGTGTGTGTGTATCAGTAGAGGATTAATATGAATCTAAAAATATTCATTTCAATAAAGTAATATATAGCGTTGGGCAGACCATGTAGAAAGAACTAAGGGCAGATTAAATTAGCATTTGAATGGATACATCTAGATGTTGTGCCTACTAAAAAGACCCAAGGCTTGTTAGACTGACATTATCGAATATTTTGACTGAATTATTAGAAAACTGCACAAAACCCCTTCTGCTGAAGAGGCCTTCACTGCAGGATGAAGGCCTCTTCATCTTATAAATAAAACAAATATAACAAACCACCTAGTACAGAATATTAATATTCTGGTGGTTTGTTTAATAGAATTTAAGGATAATTTAACAGAACAGTGGAATAATATGGATCTGAAAAATATTAATTTCAGTATATACATATACACTATAATATATTAACAACTTGACCACCATTTTCAAAAGAAATGTATGTTAATTGTACATAAATTTTAATTACCATAGAATTAAGTCCCTGAAATATGCGTACCCAACACTAACAACAACAAAATAAATAAGTTTAAAAATTGTATCTTTGAAAATTACCAAATGGCCACCATTTAAATGTTTAAATCATTATTAATACCTACATAAATATTAGTTTTATCAAATTATGTTTTATTAGATAAAATACTAAGCCCTTTATTGCAAATAAAATCAAACCTCATTTGTTCAAATTGGCTGATAAACAGCTAAGATATGGCTAAAATTGGACCACAAAAATTATGCAATTGTCTATTTTCACTTCTTCATTAATTGAATTTAATAAGTTTCTATTATTAATAAGTGAAAACACAGCAATAATAACAAAGAGCTTATACTGTAACAAGTGCTTTACATAGCATAAATTTACCACTACAGTATCTTAATAAGGGATGAGCCAATAAAAATTATGATTTTAAAAACTAATTTTTTTATTTATAATCTAGAAAATAATTATTAATATAAATTGGCAATTTATTTAATAACATTAACTGCTGAACCTTAAGACATTCTTAGTACCGAATACTACACACTGAAGATAACAGAGATAACATGATCTGGAAATATAATCCATTAATAGCATTCATTCATTACCTATGTGTGGTAGATCGCCCAATCCTCTTGAAACCAAGTGTTTAAGTTTATCTCAGTTCTTCCACAAAGTAGAACTAAATGATGACAGGCAGGTTGTTTGGGGCTTTGTAACACTGCATCTCTTATATCTCTACGTTTTACAACACTTTAATGGCAGTGCATAATTCAGATAGATATTTTTCATTTTTGTAGAATGCTTTAATCCCACAAGCAAGTTTTTCACCCATCCAATCAATACTCCACCACAAATAAACGTGATGGAAACAAACAAAAAATGTTCATAACCACCTTTTTCAACGGCTTACCATTTACAGACACTACATAACTTTCAGATTAAAAAGAAAACTTTTCAAGTATTCACCAAAGTGTATACAAAATAATGTAAAGAGAATGAAGGTTCTATCAGAAAAAGTGTGAGGCATGATCTATGATTGCAAACTATCACTAGATTAGTATATCTTTGTTGAAAGTTATACCTCAAAAGGTTTAGTTCTGCAATACTTATCTGTTATTTGTCAAAAGTTAATAAACTTACACATCATATTTCTAAATGACATTCAGAAATAGATAGTGAATGAAAATATTAAATTTATGAATAAATTTGTGCTTCAAAGCAAAAATGGATGGTGTAATTTCAGTGTACAACTGTTATCCTGGTACAACTATCAAACAGAGAGGGAGTAAGAGGCTGTTGAGAAATGTGACATGCATAGGGTGCACACAGTTACACTTCATCTACTTCACTGAATCAAATTAAATGAAAAAAGCATATATAAATGTGTATAAAACATCATTTTTCCATTTCAGTATATACTGATTATCCTCCCACTAAATACCAACACAGCCGGAGTGGTTGCTAATTATTTAGTACAACTACTGCCTACACAAAGATTGACAACTGTATATAGCATAAAAAGGTACTTCTTAATAATAATAAACAAAATAATTATTTATTTAACAATTACACATTTACAATAAAGAGCTCAGAAACAAAACAAACAAAAAAATCAAAATATACTACTGTGGTAAATGATATAGAATAAAGGTGCATGGCCTAAATAAAAATTAATATAAAAAATAAACATCACACGACAGGAATGGTATTATAAATACAACTGCCAACAATACATACATTTTAAAAACCAAATTTAAAAAATTGTGCATTTATGAACATAATATAAAATGAAAATGTATTCAATTATATATATATATATATATATACTAGTAGTATATACAATTTCATTTCAGTTATGAAGTTATTTTAAATAGTTCATTGTCTAGGTTTATAAATATAAAGATGCTATAATTAGGCAACAGTCTGGTAACTATCAGAAAAGAAATATATTTATATAACGTATAAAAATATTCATTTTAAAATGTATGAGAAAATATTCAACCTATAATTACATAAAATACTCTGCTAAAAATATGATTATTTACATAAAAATAAAAATATATAGCTAAGTTTTATTTTTTTTATAAACAATACAATTTTTTAATTAAGAAACCTAATAGACATCTTCTGTTCAACATCAGTCCTTTCCAAGGCCTTACAAAACTCTTCAAATGATATCATTTGATCTCCATTTTGATCTGCTTCAAGAATTGTACGTTCTGCAATAGAAGTAAGCTGTTCTTCACTACAAAAAAAAAAAATCAGTCAATACATCATGTTATAATTGTTATATAATTAATATTATATAAAACAGTTAATATAATTTGTTATATCAGTTAATTTAAGCAAATTATGCCTTTACATTGTATTAAATCTTTCTGATAAACTAATAAGTTCAAGTTGTTGACTACATTAACAGAGTAAAACAAAATCAAGAATCTTCTTATAACAGAATCTCCATTCAGTAAAACCCTTTCTACAAGAAAATATTTTCCTAGTCCCATGAATTTCACTAAGAATTTAATTTTTATATAATAACAGAACTTGGCTAGTGAAAAAATGCAAATGAAATCATCCACATTAATTGATAACTTCCTATTGTATGTAGCCACTTATTAATGACTGCACAGAATAGTGAATAAAACAAAGTTTCTATTGTTTTAAGGATAGCAAAACTGCAATGAGCTGTTCACATCACAACAGAGCAACCACTATAAAAACCAATCTCAAAGTTAATAACAATTATAAAGATGAGCACATCCTGAACTAAAAATGCAGTTGCATCAGAAACAAACAACGTGGAAACCAAATTCAGAAGATACATTTACTACTATAATTTACAGAAATGGAAAAAATAATATTTACAGAAAAAATAATCGATTCGAAAAAATAAATAATAATCCAGAATTCTTTAATATCATTTTTAAACCCAGAATTTTGAAAATAATAGAAAATAAATACATACATACATTTTGAAAATACAATAACTAAACAACAAAAGCTTCATTAAATAATTTTAATATTTATTTATTTTTTGTTTTTTTAATTGTGATCATCAGCAAGTAATTTGGTTAGATTAAATTTATTTGCTTAACAAATTTAAAAACGTAAAAATAAAATTTAAATTTGTACATTTAGTTTTAAAAATTATCACTATGTTTCACTCGGCTTTTTATGATACAATTATTAAAATTGACGTAGGAAGTGCAATTAAAATAGTGTTAATTAAAAACCACATGAATACTATAAATGCAGCAGTCTTTTTTTTAAATAAATTATTGCTTTTATGGTTGTGTTTACAATCTATAAAATGTTTGTTATAAAAGGTTGGAAAAAGGGTTTATTGGTGGTACTTTAATGCAAAAGTAAACACAATTTTTTTTTTTATACTTTAAATAAAGTTTAGTTTTTTTTAAATACTGCAATGATTAATCACCCTTTGCTATTTTTGAAGTACAATCATAATTCAGTCACTTCAGAACTTCTGTGTTTTATGGACAATTTTTAAAAAAACCAGTCAAATGATTTTCCCAGGCATCTGAGTTCTGTAGAGACCAAAACAAATGGTACTCTGAAAATACAAGGTCAAGACTATATGGTGAATGCATCAAAACTTCCCACCCAAGCTCTCTTAGTTTTCAACAAATTATCAAAGACCGTATGGTCTGCTACACGATTTGTGTTATTGTGATGGAAGATGACCCCTTTCCTACTGATCAATTCTGTTTGCTTTACCTTGATTGCTTGGCAAGATTAGCTGCAGTTAACAGTCAAGAATTTCTTTTCAATGCCACCTACCCACCCACCCAAATTAGAAATTTAGTGTTTAACGCTAGCCATATTAATAACAGGAAATTGGCTTGGGGACACCAACTTTTTTGTTTAGTCTTGTGTGTGTTCATGTGAGGTTGTGTCAGTTGCCAGTCCAGCTGCTGCAACTGGCACAGAGCAGACCACTGATATGCCAGTCAGATGCACACCAACGACTTTCTCCTGCTAACTAAAGAAACCTTTTTTTACTGCTAAATATTAACTAATAATCCCTTTCTTTTATTAATAAATTAAATAAATAAAATAATAAGTAAGTAAAAGTACAAAAATAAGATATAAATAAAAATAATTTACATCTATAAATTAAATTAAATAATTTGTAAATTGACAACAGACTGCTTCTAGCAGGAAAGAATCAACTGAGAGAGTTGCCATGTACACCCCCCATTGGTCCACTCTGCACCAATAGCAGCTAAAACAAAAATTTGAGCACATATAGCAAACAAAAAACCTACACACCATTCTTTTTTTATAGAGAATGATGGTTAGGACATAAATAGGATAATAATGGATAGATAACTTTACCTTATATTTGCTCCAACCATCATGTGAAGTATAGCCAATAGTTCATCTCGAGAAATCATATCATCATTATCAAGATCATACATTTTAAAAGCAACTGAAACCATAAACAACATTATAGATTTATTGGAAGTAAATGATTAGCACTGCCATCAAATAACTATTATTAAAATCTGTTGTTTTGTACTGTTCCAGGACCAAAGTACAAATATAGTTTAAACATACAGAATTGATTAAACAACACAATGAAATATAAACATTATAAAAAAAGTTTGATAACACTTAGAAATTTTAAATATTAATCAACTCACCAAAGGTGAGTTGAGGAAGAAGCTCTGAAAAATATTTTGCTTTGTACTTTGGAAGGAAAAGTTCTGTTACTCTGAAATTGAGTTGTTTTAATAATTTTAATCTTAAACATGTAACTTAAATGATTATGAATGCAGGTGGTGTTATTAAAATACAAAGGAAAGCATTTTAATATGAAAATCGATGTTGTAAAATATATAATGCTACTCAGGTCACAATATTGTTTTTACTTAAATAAAAATTTTATGAGAAAAAGATTATTTAGCACACAAAATATTAGTTGCATATACTTAACTGCAAACAAAATATTTGTGAGAGAGAGAATTATGGTTCATCACCACCCACACATATTGAAATTCAATATTTTGAATTTCATCAGGTACTGAGAGAAGTGAAGTATGGGAAGGTTGCTGGCATCAATAACCTACCAGCAGAGCTCATTAGAACTGTAGGAAATCAGGTTCAAAAGAACTATTCCAGCTATTGAATAAGAATTTACAAGGCCTGGCAACTTCTTTCGGAATTTAAGTAATGCACCGTTGAACCCTGCCAAATAAAACAACTGAATTGAATACAAACAACATAGAACTCTTACCTTAGTAGTTCATAAATCTAAAATCGTAAACTCAAAAATGAAATTTCTAGAAGAATATCTAGATTTCACGGCGTAAGAAGTGCTCAATAATCAACTAAATAAGGAAGAACAAAGAAACATTGCACAGTCTATGTAGGCCTAGTGAAGGCTTTTGATATTGTTGACCAGATGCAATTCAGATTTCTGAGTGAGGTAAAAATTAAATACAAGGACAGGAGGATGATACAAATCTGAACATAGACGAGTTAGCAGTGATAAGACTCAGTAAACATGAAATGAAGGCTAACACCAGACATAAAGAGCCAACATCAGATCTATTCTGCTAAAAGATATATTCAGGAAGAGCTAAAAATTTAAGAAAACAGATTGGTAAAAGAATGTGTGGTCAGAAAAAGAGTAGAAATGATACACTTTGCTAATGTTACAGCAAAATTCACAGCATTAATTACAAAAAAAAGAAGACTAAGATTCTGTCATGTAACCATGATACACAAGCACACTGTGTGAAGAGTGGAGAGTGACTATGGTACATTAATTCTTCTATCTATCTCAGAAGTTGACAAACATATTGCAGGTTAAAAAGCAGTTGTAAGCAATCGGCTACACAAAGGCTGATTTTAATTACAAGCACAAACTTTATACCAGTAAAATAGTATTTCAAAAGAACTGAGGAAAGTTATAACCTTTGAAGCATGTTAATATACAGAAATATGCTTTGAAGCATATTAAATAATAAAAAATATTAACATAAAATTATATTAAAAAAAGAGAGCAGACGATGTCTAATGATTAACTGTCGATGAGAACTTTTCACCAAAAATTCATTACAAAAGAACAAACAAATGCAAAATTATTTATTTAGTATTCTGATACATCAATATGCGAATTAACAAAAAAGAATGTTTGAGCAGCTATCATAATGGATAAGTACAACACTAGCCAGAATTCTCTCACTAAAATTAAGACAAATATTTCTATAAATTGATAATATTTATAAAGAAAGTAAAACAGTTGTTCCAGCTGGCTTATGAAATTAATTAATTTATCACAATGAACAGATTATAATCTGTACTTATGACATAATATATGCATATATTAATATTATTTACTTACACTTCAATTTTTGTTCCCTGGAGTTTAATGTATTATCTTTGGATTTTTTTATCGGTCTAAAACGAGCAAGAACTTGCATAAACTGACGAAAATTAACTCGATCATCACCAGAACCATCATTGAAAAAGGCATGAACAATTCTATCACCAAGAGGATTAATTGCAAGTTCTGGAATTCTTAAAAAATCCTCCCTACTTAAAGTTCCACAATCACCTCTATCAAGACTAGTAAATCTGCTGTATAATCTTTCTATCTGATTAGGAGTAACTAAAAAAACACAAATTAAATTAATCAAAAATGGCTAATAAAATGAATTATCAATACTGCACAAATATGTAATTAAAAAAAGGTTCATGATAAACAATTGTATATAATAAGTGATGAAATTGGATGTAATCATGTAATTGTATGTAAAGCATGTAACTGTATATAGTAATTGATGCGTAGCATACGTTTTTGCTACAAAAACTTTCTTTTCAAACAAAACTATTAAAAAAATAGTAATTCTGAGCAATTACTTGAAAAGCTTCAATTTTGTTCATATTTTAATACACCACAGAAGATATGCATAGGATCAGGAAAACAAGATCTAAATGTCAGAAAACAAGTTGGACAAGGGATGACCTGTGCAAGGTCAAATTCCGCACCACATTTTCAGTGCTCTAGTCAATTAGCTATCACTTTTGTGAGTTATCAAGACCTGTTTAGATGCTAATCCATTCTGTGGGAAGGGGTTAGGGATAAATTATCAAGGTAAGAAAGACAGTACTTATATCTTCTTGTAGGACTCTAGGCCAAAATTATGTTTAAACGAAAATATAGACATTACAGAAAGAGACTAAACCACATGTTCCAAGCTATTACTCATGTGTACGATGAATAATCTCCTTACAAAGAGCACAGTCAGTCATTTTCAATGGTTGACTCCAAGTCCAACTCCTGACAACTATTAAGATTAGTTTATGGTTTATTCCTCTCGCCACAAAACTCTAACCTCAACTCTAATTTTAGTCTTTAAGTTCATCTCTAACCTTAACCTCTCTCTCCATAGAATTTTAATTTCTCACCAAAGAACAAATTAGCATCTGATCAGGTTGCTGTAACTCACTAAATTGATTTCTAATTGACTAGGGTACTAATAAAATGGCTGTACAACATTTAGATCTTGTTTTTTCCTGATTCTACTAAGTACCTCTACTATGGTATATTAAAGTATTAAAAATGTAGGGTTATCTAGTAATTGTTCAGAATTACCAACAAAAAAAAAACCATCTTTTGTGCAGTAGTCACAAAAATTAATAAATCCTGTTTCACAAATTACTTAACATAACATTACAGTTGATAATAAACTACCAAGAGCATAAATAGTAATTATGTGTGTATATATATTATTTTAAAATGAATGCATAATAATTTTAATTGCTTAATTGCAGAGGGATCAGGAATTAAGCATTACAGTTAAAAACAAGAAAAACAGCCTAACAATAGACACATGCTACAATGTACCTCCCACACTAAATACAACTTTGTGACTTCACTATCAAATTTTCATAATATATTTCCATACACAAGCTTCAAGATTGTTAATTCACTAACATAACTTAGGTGCAGAAGCAGTTAAAATTTCAACTGTTATTAACAATCTACACAAATACTAGGTTAAAAAAAATACTGACAAGCAAACGAAATAATAGGTTATTTACTTGTAAATATATAAATTTATCTGTCAACCATTTCAGATAAAAGATCAACATATACACTATTAATCGTTTACAAATTTTTAAAAACTGTTATTAAAGTATAAGATTTAATAATTATATTTTATCAATTCAACTTTATAAAACAATTATATAAAGCAAGAATTCTACGATATAAAACGCTGAAAACAGAACTGTAACTTTCGCGAATAACAAGATTTCTAAATTAATATATAAACAAGCTTTAATAACACTTACACCCAGTTTCCTCCTGAATTTGGGCTATTTCTTCCTCCTGAAGCAAAAGAGAAGATTTATTTCCCATTTTATCTTAATAAGTGATTAGTTTTCACAAAACACTAAAACGTAACACGAAAATATCAGCAACTAAACAATTAGGTTAATTTTTTTAACTTTAGTGTCAGTGTCAACTTGATTTAAGGACGCACAGATGGTTAACTCTTTACATACAAAAATATCTACTCGCCAGTACGTTAATAGTTTCGGATTGTTGACTGAATATTTTTTGTGATAAAATATTGGAAAACAGTTGAAATTTGTTAAAACTCGAAATTATTCGTATAAATTGAACGTTTGTATACGGACAGCTTATCAAAGTTCGCCATATCATAATGTTACCATGCTGTTACCTGTCAGACACTAATTGTTCATTTATAATTTGTGAACGCTATATTAAATTATATAACAAAATGTTGTAACATTTAAATATAGCAAACTTGGAAAACGTTGATATATTAACGTGTAGCAAGTTTGCTAAAATGTACTTCGCGAAATATCTTTAGTTATTTTTATTTATTTATTTTTTGTAATATTGTTTCATTACTAAACCTTACTTAAACAATAAAATATTTCATTTAACAAATTCATTACATAAATTAACACATTTTTAAACACTAAATATAGAATTGCTCACAACAAAAACTGTATTATTAATATGATTTAGCAATAGTTTGAAGCTAACATGACACTAAATATTTTGCGCACTTTCTATTAGCATAATTGGTATTATTAATGAGGATTCTTCTTAAATACACTATAGTCATTTTGATAGGGACATATTGTCAATTGATCTTTAGTTCTTTTCCCTGTTTAGCCACTGGTAATTACCTTTCAGGTAATACTTCAGAGGATGATTGAGGATGGTATGTGCGAGTGTAAATGAAGTGTAGTCTTGTACAGTCTCAGTTCAACCATTCCTAAGATGTGTGGTTAATTAAAACCCAACAACCAAAGAACACTGTTAACCACGATCTAGTATTCAAATCATTTGTCAATTGATCTAATTAATATTGTTAATTGTTACGTGCGAATGTCTAAATTAACACTTCAGAAGCAAAAAATGAAACCCTAGCTTAACAAATTTGAAGAACTTTTTTATTTCTATGAAATCAAATATAGAAATATATTTATACACTTATATTTTATACTAATAAAAATGTTTGGAAAATTTTTATGTATGTCATTTAATTACTCTGAAGAAAGTAATGCAACACTGAACGTGCACTACTGGTGAAACAAGTACTTTTATCCATTTATTGTAATTTCTATAGATTATATTCTAACAAATTGAAATTAGTAAGAATAATGAAGTAAAGAACAACAATTTTAATGTAGTATAAAACTCAGTTATCTTCTATAAAGTATTGCATGATATATAACCCTTTAAAGATATTTTTCTTTTGTCACATTGTGTAGTTAGGTTTTAAGATTAATGGTTGATAATACATTAGAATGGTATTCAATATTCATTACTTAAAGATATTTATTTATATTCCTAATCTGTGAAGTTTTGCAAAAAATATTGTTTTCAAGAATATATTATGGTCGTTTTCAATCAGCCAACTATAGACAGCTTAACTGCAGACAAACTGAGAGAATGACTGACCTTATGGAATATAATGAATTTTGTTTACTTTTAAATAACGCAAACTCTTAGCAGCCAGCAACTTGTTTCTAGGTTAGTATTATTGCTGAACAAATAGGTCTCAAAAGTATGAACATATGAAAATCATGCATATCCTTTAATTACACAGACCCTTCTACTAAAAAAAATGCAAATTTGTCGGCTTGTTAAATACATCCACTTTATTCAACAGATGAATATTTTAGTGAACTTTAGTTACCCAGTAATCTATAAATAAGATGTAGAATATTAGCTTCATTGAAGAAGAAGATAATAAGTAGGAGTTTAATAGATATATACAATTCTTAATCAGGTACATACAAGTAGAGCTGTATAAAGCCAATTAAAGTTTAATTCCACCTATACTGTATTATTATTATTTTTTTATTTATTTTATTTTTTTAAGTAATGACAAATACTTTTAATTTTTTATTTAAAACCAACTTTAGTAACATTTGCCTTCAGACCCAAAGCAAAGGAAGAGTTTCAAGGATAGCAACAAGGAAAGGTCAGATCAGATTATGTTTCGACCTAAATGTCAATTTGCGGTACCGAAATATCTGGTCATAAGAAGGAGTAATGCAAAGATCAGTTCCTTCGTTCTATCATGTGGAATCACGGAAGTTGCAGGAGGGCCAGTTAAAGACGATAGGAAAATGAGTACTGGTTTGTTTGTCAAAACTGTAAATGATTTACAATCCTTGTGGCTACTTAAGGCTACAAGAATCAGTGTTATGGATGTTGAGATTTCACTGCATGGTACTTTAAATACCTCCAAAGGAGTGATCATGTGCAGAGACCTGTTGAACTGCACAGAGGAGCAAACTGTGGAGGAATTGTAAAAGTAGGGAGTTGTAGCGTGTCGACGGTTGAGTGCATGATGCAACAGGGAAGTGGTACCCACTGCATCACCCGTCCTCACCTTTAATAAGCCGAGGTGTCTTGAAAAGATAAGGGTTGGTTTTCACAGGTTGGAGGTGCATTTGTTTATACTGACCCTTTGGGATGTTTTGAGTGTCAAAGATTTGGACACACAACTGTACACTGCACAAGGCAACAAGTCTGTGCCTGTTGCCCTCTACATCCAGATGGACCATGCAGGGATCCACCCATCTGCATGAATTGTCGTGGACAACATTTGGTTAGACCATGAAATTGTCCAATGTATAAAGAGAAGGTAGCCATCCAGGAAGTGAAAACCGTGCAGAAAATTGGCTACTTAGAAATAAAGAAAATGCAAAACAGATCGTTTAAATCAACGTCTTATACGCAAGTTGCAGCAGCTCCTGTAAACTCTTTGAAACCTAACCTAGGTACATTATATCTGAGTTGGTACCAGCCTTGGCGAGTATGATCAAAAGGACAATCAATGAAAAACTCAAGGCTTGGCCACTGAGAGAAAGTAGCAAAGGAACTAGCAAAATTATTTTTTAAGCGGCGCCAAGAGTTCAGGGTGTAGCCAGGGAGAAGGGTTCCCAATTGTCAACTAGTAGCACAGTAAAACAGAGTTACCAAAAAACACAATATCTTCAATAGAAGACAAGTTTCTTCAATATTTGAGACAAGTTAAGGTCGAGATAGAAAAACTCCCTAATCAAAGAATTCAGATAGACGAGTCAGTAACTCATCATAAAGTTATAGATGTTAGTGGTTAAAGTAATAGATGTTAAAGTGGACTCACACTGTTCCTTGAGCCTCCAAAAGAACAGAGTCCTCCAATAGGGAGGGCGAGAGTTTTATATGCCCCAAAAATATCCTTAGGGAATGGATCGGGCATGGAATTAAATGTAATATAGCCCTCTTCATCAGTGTTGGTATCGTTGTATGCCGGCCGCGGAATCTTCCCTACCACCATCAATGGTATCAGAGAGGGATAATCGAATGGACGAAGATAATATCTCCAAAGCCTCAGACACCCAATCAGAGGTTGAGGCTGTCCAGAGGATGTAGAGAAAATTTAAAAGAGGTTGGCCCAAGGGGAAATTCGGTACAGTTAAGCCAGTGCCGCCGACTGTTAGACAACAGTCAAACGTGAGCGCCAATTTAAACAAACCGTTGACGTCGCAAATGCAAAAGATTGTTGAAATTGATCGCGTTGATAAACAGCAATACAATGCTGATAGCATGGGAACACCAGTTTCTCAAACACCGAATGTCCTCTGAAACCTGGAGATCTCCCTCACAGAGAAGAACCCTTTTATTACCATGCAGCACTTAATAGGCGTAGTTTTCGACCTTGAAAAAACATTTAAAATGACCTGGAGCCATGTGATCTTGAAACAAATGCATGAATGGAGCCTGCATGGAAATCTCCCCATGATTATCTCCAGCTATTTAACCCGGCGAACTATGAAAGTACGCATCGGCAACACCTACTCGACAAGTAGGCAATTACAAAATAAAATTCTGCAAGGATCACGCCTCAGCGGTATCCTGTTTACAATTGCCGTCATCAGGGTTATACAAACAATACCAGTCGACGTTGGTAAATGTATGTATGTCGACGATTTGGAGATCTTCTATGCCAGTGAGAAAACTGCAATGGTTTGGTATAAGTTACAACGAGCAATCAATTATACCGTCAGACCGTTAAAAGGTCTGACCTCAGGTACTCAACCGAAAAGTCATACGCTGTACACTTCTTTCACTTTAGAGGAACACACCCGAGTCCACGACTGACGATGAAGGGTATTAAGGCTCCTTACAAAGAGAGGTGAGGTTTTTGGGGTTGGTCTTCGATAGAGGCCTTAAATGGCATCCTTATGTATGTCAATTAGTAACGAAATGCAAACGAACATTAAATATGCTCAAATGTATGCCGAATATCAATTGGGGATCGGATTTAGAAGTCCTTCTACGTCTGTACATCTCCTCTTGATACGATCACGGATTGACTATGGCTGCGTTATTTATTCCTCGATTCGGAAGAGCTGTCTAAAAGTCTTAGATGTCTTACAAAACGCTGGAATACGATATGCAACTGAAGCTTTTCACACCAGTCACGTCGGTAGCCTTACCTGTGATTGTCTCCGCTCCGTTTTCGGAGACACGTCCTGTTACTGCGCTATGCGGTCACTGTCCCATCATCGCCACATCATGTAAATGGACCGGCGTTTACAAGACATCCTTTTAAAGCAGCTTACAACCGGCGTCAGACCTATATCAGCCAGTCCGGAACCAGAGCTCGAGAATTGATGAATAAGTACGACATTGTACTTCCCTGAGCTGTTGACTCAACGGTGTGTGAATCCACCGAGGCTATTTCCGTCTACCCTTTGTTGATTGGATTTAGCATCTTTTAAGCAAAGTAATTCTCGGGAGGTAATTCATCGTTTTCGAGAGATTGCGAGCGAACACGACCAAGAACTGGTTTTATACACGGATGGCTCTAAGACAGCAAACAGGGTTGGCAGTGCCTTCCATTGTGTAGGTGTTAATCATTTGTGATCCCTGCCGGGTGTTGCGTCTGTTTATACGTCGGAGTTGCATGCCATCTGGCAAGCTCTGAGGTATTGTGAGCACTATCATGTAACGTCCTCTTTGATCTGCAACGACTCATGAGTGGTCTTCAGACATTGCAGGCTGAACCCCTGGGTGCCAGTGATACTTGCACTGCTTCAAGAGCTAAGCAGAAAGGGGCAACAATGCACACTGGTGTGGATCCCGGGACATTCCGGCATTACTGAAAACAAGGCTGCGGACGAGGCAGCTCGAGCGGCTGCTGACACGCCTAAGCCCGAGGAAATTCCTGTCAGACCTGGCAATTCTAAGTGTCACATGGCTGCTTGTGTCAGACGTGAATTACATAGGGTTTGGAGAGGGTAAAGAATGAAACTCAACGCCATGAAGGATTCTTCTCGGAAGTGAGCGAGTACCTCTACAACCACGTGGAAAGAACAAATTGTTATAACAAGGCTACAAATAAGACATACGAACCTAACATCTAGCTGTGTATTAACTAGCAACAATCAACCGGTTTGTGTGAACTGCTGACAGTCAAACACTTACTAGAAGATTGCATCGTGTATGAAGGTCTGCATCGTCAACTTAAAATAGAGGGGGAATAAAGGAGGTTTTCCGAAATGATGAATGCGCTCTCAGAGCCCTGCTGTCTTTTCTTTCTGCTGCGGGTCTCTTCTACGGTATTTGAATTTGATTATGGACAGCATGTCACAGTGTATTTTCTTTTGGTTGTGGTTTTACTTTAGGAATTGGCAAGGGTTAATGATCTTAGTAGTTAAAGCCTGATAAATTCAAAAAATAATAAACAGTGATTACATTTTAAAATAGAATTTAAAGTAAGGTCAGGATTTATTTACAGGTAGTTACACTGTAAAAACCAGAATTCAGTCCATTGATATATGACATTATCATCATCACTAATATTTACACCTTAACTGGTATTGTATTACTACAAACATAATATTAGACTAAAGTTCATTCAATTCTATTCTCTGCAGGTACCTTTGCTGTTCACAAATAAAACTACACTATAGTTTAGGAATGAATTTAATACTTTATCCTTTCACTAATTGTTTATAGTAACTCACCAAACAACCTCCTGCATTCTCCCTCTGTCCACCCTGGAATGCTTGTGATGTCATGTCGACCACTACCTGCACCCTGCAGTACTACAAAATTACAGATAATGTCATCTTACAATTGCGCCAGACACAACCAGCAATACGCCTACACTTGCCTCTTCAAAACTCGTTTAAGCTCCTCGCTTATATTCTTTGCGTAATATTGAACTTAACTTGTCTTTTCTGGAGTATTTATATTATTATCCTCTTGACCTACAGAATCATACCCAAGTTGAAGTGTGAGAATGGTCATCCAAGTCCTTATATTTTCCCATGAATTCCTAGTCTGGTCGGTAATTCTTCTCATGGAACAACATCTGTTAGGTGTGTTGTTGGCGGTATTACAAAGAACAATCATTCTTTATAGTACTGCCAATTTTTTTTCAAGGCTAACAGGTTCACTAGCCTTAGAAAAATGATTCCTTTTAGTCCCCCTTCTGGATTCCTTAGATTATTATTTTATACTATTTTCTTCTTAACTGGCAGGAATCCATTACTCAAGTCCATTATACTGGTCTTGTTTCAAAAAATAATATCAATCCATAAGATATGAGAACACATGGACACATAAAAAAAATATTGAATTGAGAATCTCTTTTGAAGTTGGTTAATGAAATCATGCTTTACTATAAAAGCATCATATTTATCTCTATTCTTTATTATCACATAGATATTAAGAAATATGTTTACTGAATCACCTCATAATCTGAAAATTCACTTTCCTTGATCAAATTTATTTAATACAAAATTAATTTTTTAAATTTTAAATAAAAATTTTTCATAAACAGAAAAGTATGTCTAATGAAGATATTTTAAAACTATGTGACAAATGACCTTCACACTTTTGTAAAATAATAAAAATCACAACTCATTTTTGTAATACTTTGAAATATGAATCTTCTGAACCTTCTACAAGAAGCTTCAGTATCTTCTGAAAGATTTAAAAATCTATATTTTTTAAATGTAATGATATAAGATATAAGTTATGTTATGACAAATAACTCTAAAGTATATTACGATAAATATAATAATATAAGATAATGCAATAGCACCCCTGTAGAACCATTGTGTCTACTATTAAGGTTAGCTGAACATAAAAAAACATTTTTAGCTGGAACTAATTTTTTTGATAGATGTTCTCCCAGTTTTTACTATAATCCCTATATTACCTTCAAAAATATTCCAACATTTACAATATACAACAGAGTTACAAATTAAACATAATTTATGAATTATATAAATACTTCTGTTGACCTCCAACAATGTGAACCTGTAGCTTCTAATTGAACTACAACAGGCTCACAAGAATATACAGTTTTCTAATTTAATACTGTGATGTAATAATTTATGATGAAATAATAATTTTTATGATTTAATAATAGTTTGGAAAATTAAGTAGTCCTTGAGGATAAGAGTCCTGTTTTAGGAGTTACCACCAATTTATAATTAAAACATTGAAGAATATTAAAGATATATAAATCAGAACAGAAGAGGCTGAGTAGACATTTAACACTTTTAATTACAGAAATACTAAAAAGAAGGGAAATCAATCAGTTTGTTAAGAAGTCAAAAGGTGATACACGAAAGCCATAAGCTTTATATTTCCCTAGGATAACTTGTCAATTTTAGGCATTATTGAATCAAAAAAGAACTTAACATTTTCATACTGAATGAGTCAACGCTCGAGAGAAATTCTGAACGAATTTAAAATTAGATCACTTTCATACAATTTTGCAAAAAATTTTAAACCTTTGGTGCACATAAGTGAAAAATCTATGAAAACACTCCTTGTGAGGTCTAGGAAGTATAAAATTATCCTTACCCCTATTTAAAATAAAACTTTTTTTTATGACTGAAAACCTAAATAATTCTACTTCCAAGCTTATGTTTTTCCTAAGTTCATGGTATTTACTCAGTTGTATTTTACTTCACTTAATTTACATTATTATCTGAAAATCCAGTGCTAATTATAAGGCATCTTTTAGCATTGTAAGAACTCCTACTTCTTTCATGTAAACAGATTACTGGATTGCTACTTAACCTCCAACCTTGATTAACAGGTATCCTTCTAAAGAATACCATATCCAAATTAAAAAAAAAATATATTTTAAGAGAATAAGAACTCATTGTTCATCCTTTCAACCATTTTACTTTATAATAATGACCTATATGCTGACACACACTGTCCACAGATTGCCTTAGACACTCTTGATAGTAAGACTTCTGTTAGAGCTGACCAACTATGTGTGAAAGTGGCCCTGCTTTGTTTAATAGTAGTGCTAGGACAATCATCATTCGATTAGAAATCTGTTTGAAATCAATTCCTCTATTAAATAAGGGTGAATAAAGATTTTATTCACCCTCTATGAATCATGAAACCTTACTGATGGTGAGGGGTCTAGAGTGCTCAGTAATACACACACAGTATCTGGACTGAAGGTGCAACCATATTAGAGTGGTATATATTGAAAGCGTGACTAAGAAATGATTCCTGAAAGAGGGCAGCAGCTCTTTTAGTAGCTGTTACGGGCTTAGGTCTGGAAGACTTAAACAGCCTGCCAACATCAGTCAATCTTCTGAGTACTGTGTAGCTGAAAGCAATGGAGAACTACAGCTGTTTATTTTTTTCAAGAAAATGTAGCTCTCTGCACTTTCATGTAACAAAGATGCACCTCCATTTTTGTTGAATAATAGAGGTTCGGTGGGAAGAGGAAAACAACTTTTGGTCAGGTGATTTTAGAATAATTAAACGTCAAATTAGGGACAAGCAGGTGTAGGTTTGTAATGAATAAGAAGATAAGAAGAGAGTAGAGTATTTAAAAAAGCTTAACGATAGAATCATTGTAATCAGGATAAAATCAAAACCTAAGCCGACAACAATTATTAACATCAATGACTACAAGTGCCCATGATGACTATGAGGTAGAGTGTGTATCTGAAGAAATTGACTAAGCAATTAAATACATAAAAGGGGATGAAAAATTAATGTTAGTTGGAGATTGGAATGCAAGCATTGGAAAAGGCAAGGAAGTAAATATTGTGGGTGAGTATGGGCTGGGCAAAAGAAATGAAAAAGGGGACCCAACTTATTGAGCTTTGAACAAAATATAACACTGGTCAACAAAATTTAATTTTTGTTTGTTAAATGAGAGTTAATGGCTGATCCTTATAGCTGATTTTCAGATTTTTTTGTGCTGATTTCATATATGTTAATAGATTTTTTCTATTGGGGTCAGTTTTTTTTGTAATTGAAATTTCTTTTGAAACAAAAAATGTATGATGAATATAATAGGACAATAAATTACATGCATTTTGTATTCACTTAAAATCTATTTCTTTTGGATTTTCTGCTGTAATTTGCTGTTGGTAGATCCGTCTATAGATTCCAATAGTAGTCAGCTAACATTTTTGGGTTTCATTTTCCCTGGTATCATGTTTTCATTGTAGATATCTCCTGATGAAAGTGTTCATGTTCATCTCTTATAGCGCTGAGATTGTTGGGGAAAAAATTCAATGTGAATGTAAGAAATGGGTTTGACATATTACACCCAAGTTCTTTGTAGTTTTGAAGTAGGTCACTCATAAGTTCTCTGTAGTTACTGGCCTTATGATTTCCAAGGAAGTTGTTTACCTTATTTTGAAATGATTTCCATGCAGCAGCAACATTCAAATATTCTTCAAACGCTGGATCACTGATTAGTTTTCTTATTAGTTGCAGTAAGATATAACAAATGTAACTCCTTTATTTTAGCATCACCTATATTAGAAACTTAAACCCTGCACCATTATGATCCATTACTTTAACAAAATTTCTGAATAAACCTAGCTTAATGTGTACTGGCAGAAGATAAACTTTTTCTGGTTTTACTAATTACTGACTAACAACATTCTTCTCTCCTACAGTCACTACCTCTCTTTGGCCACTATTCTTTTATGTAATGATTTTTCCTATTCCTGCTGTCCTACTTGCACAAAAAGCAACAGAATTTAGTGTATCCAAGTTGCAGTCCAAGTAAAAGAGCTATTACTTTCAGATCTCTACAAATATGCCATAAATATTTCTCATGCTAAATCCTGCTTTACAGGTTTCATATTTTCATAAGACTCCTTCATCTGAACAGCATATGCTAATGGTATTGATGGGTATTTATTTCCAAAATGAAGTAGAACAGCTTTCAAACTAAGCTTTGACAAGTCAATAAAAAGTCGCTATTCATCAGGAGGATGCATATGTCCCAACAGTCTGTAGTAAAACCTGTAACAGTCGGTGGTGTGATCTTTCAGTTCTCTCCAAACCATTAGAATTGCAAATGGCAGGTGACAAGATCCATTTAGCCTACCAGTCAATAATGTTACAGAAGAAACACAGCAAATATGAGGAGCCCAAAATTTATCCTGATCAGCTAATTTACATCCAAAATGTAGTTCTTATGATTTTTTTTACCAGTGGAGTTATATTTATTTTCTGAGACTTCATTACCTCACCACATATGTAGCAGAGATTGTTTGGATGATTAATACAACTGTTAGGCATTGTAACTGTAAGACATTACAATAACTAGTATTGTTTCAAAAGAAATATTAATTTAATAAAGAGACACTCACTTTATTGAACATGTACCCACAAATACAAAAACCAGCTAGAAGACTGAATGTTACACACACTTGAATGAGAATTAAAAATATTTCTCTAAACTGCATGAGAGTTTATAAGTAAATATAACGACAGAAATAACTAATGAGTGGATGATATGTTTATCGTATGATGAAAATAGGAGGAATGAGTCACATTCTTGTTCATATTAATTAGTGTGTAAGTAATAAATATGATGATGACTAATGTCTAATAAATCAATGTAATGACAATTAAGGGACTGCAATAAATAAACAAAAACTATTTAGTTGATAAATAATATAATAAAATACCTTCACAAAATGCTATGCTTATGGAGTTCATGCATGATACTACCTAAAAATAAGAATGGTAGTTACAAAAACTCTAAGCCTGACTGAAGAATTCTGATTTCATATTTGGAATCAGCAAGAAAAATAATATAAGAATCAGTTACTCACTCTCATTTAACAAAATCATTATTGAACAGTGTAATTTAGTAATTGCCAACACCCAGTTTAAAAATAGTAATAGAAGAATATACAGATAGAAAAAGCTGGGTCATACTGCAAGGTATTAGATAGATTATATCATGGTTAAGCAAAGATCTAGAAATCAAGTCATCGACTGCAAAGCATATCCAGGAGCAAACATTGATAGCAACCATAATTTAATGATGATGAAATGTAGATTGGGGTTTAAAAACCTGAAGAAAAGGTCTCAGATGAATTGGTGGAATTTAGAAAAGCTTGAGGAAGATAAGGTAAAGAAGATTTTATAGCAGGATATCTCAAGAGGTCCGAGTAGAAGAGGTAAGGTAGAAGATATAGAAGAAGAATGGGAGAATGCTGAAAAGGGAATTCTTAAATCAGAAGAAGCAAACTTAGGCGGAACAAAAAGAACTAGTAGAAAACCTTGGATACCAGAGGATATGTTGCAGCTGATTGATGAACGTAGAAAGTTTAAGAATGCTAGTGATGAGGAAAGGTAAAAGGACCTATCAGCAATTAAGAAATACTAAAAACAGGATGTGAAAATCAGCAAATGAAGAGTGGATTAAAGAAAAGTGTTCAGAAGTGGAAAGGGAAATGATCATTGGTAAAATAGATGGAGCATCAGGAAAGTTAAGGAGAATTTTGTGGTACATAAATTAAAATCCAATAATGTGTTAAATAGAGATGGTACACTGATTTATAGTATGAAAGAAAAGGTTGACAGGTGGGTGGAGTAAGAGAAGAGTTATGAGGAAGTGAATTAGAAACTGGTGTTATAGAGGAAGTATAGGAAGTTGAAGGGGATGAAAAGGGAGGTACTGTACTGAGATCTGAATTTAATAAAGCATTAAAGGATGTGAATAGGAGAAAGGCTCCTGTGGATAGACAGGATACCTGCAGAATTATTGTGCAGTGCAGGTGAGGAAGCGATAGACAGATTATACAAATAGGTATGTAATACTTACAAAAAAGGGGAAGTTCTATCAAACTTTAAAATTATTGTCATGATACCAAAGAATACAAGAGCAAATAAATGTGAAGAATACAGAACAACTAGCTTAACTAATCATGCATCAAAAATTTTAACTAGAATTCTGCACAGAAAAATTGAGAGGAGAGTGGAAGAAATGTTAGGTATAAACCAATTTGGTTTCAGGAAAAGTATAGGGATAAGGGAAGCAATTTTAGCACTCAAATTAATAGTAGAAGGAAGATTAAAAAAATAAACCAACATACATGGTACTTATAGCCTCAGAAAAGGCATTTGATAATGTAGACTGGAATAAAGTGATAAGCATTTTAAAAAAAATTAGGGTTCAAGTTTAGAGATAGAAGAACAATTGCTTACATTTATGGGAATTAAACTGCAACAGTAATAATCGAAGAGCATAAGAAAGAAGCAGTAATAAAAATAGGAAGTCACGCAAGGTTGTTCCCTATGCCTGTTACTCTTTTTAATCTTTACATAGAACTAACAGTTAATGATGTTAAAGAACAATTTAGATCTGGAGTAACAGTGTAAGGTGAAAAGATAAATATGCTGTGATTTGCTGATGATATAGTAATTCTAGCTGACAGTAAAAAAGAGTTATAAGAAACTATGATGGCATGGATGAAGTCCTACGCAAGAATTACGTCATGAAAATAAAGAACAAAATGAAAAAACGAAATATGGTAGAAATAAAATAGAAACCACTGAATATAAAAAAAGGTCGAGAAAGAACTATAGAGGTAGAAGAATTTTGTTGTTTGGGATGTAGAATTACTAAAGTGGACGAAGCAGGAGTGGTATAAAATGTTGAATAGCACAAGCTAAACGAGTCTTCAGTAAGAAATATAATTTGTTTACGTCAAAAATTAATTTAAATGTCAGGAAAAGATTTTTGAAAGTGTATGTTTGGAGTGTCGCTTTATATGGAAGTGAAACTTGACAATCAGAGTACCTGAGAAGAAAATATTAGAAGCTTTTGAAATGTGGTGCTGTAGAAGAATGTTAAAAATCAGTTGGGTGGATAAAGTGACAAAATGAAGGGGTTTTGCGGCAAATCAATGAAAAAAGAAGCATTTGGAAAAATATGGCTAAAAGAAGAGACAAACCTATAGGTATTATCTTAAGGCATCCTGGAATGGTTACTTTGATACTGGAGGAGCAGGTAGATGGGAAAAATTCTGCAGACAGGCAATGTTTGGAACATGTAAGACAAATTGTTAGGGATGTAGGGGTATACCAAAATATGAAATGACTGGCACTAGATAGGAAATCTTGGAGAGTGGCATTAAACCAGTCAAATGACTGAAGAAAAAAAAAAATTAAATTTTTTGACCAACTTTAATGATAGGTTTATGGAAAATATTAGAAGGTGTATTACATACATATCCTAATCTTCAGTAGAAGGTTTTCATTGGTTGCATTGCAATAACATTTTTCAGAAAGACAAGGAGAGAGCCAATATCTTAGCTGATAACAGGACAGGTATGAATTATTACATACTCCTTGGAATAAGAACTTTACATTATGTGCAGTTTTATCGTGAATGAAGTTACAAACTATCCTCATTTAATAGCTATGTAAAATTAATTACAGAAATATATTATGTTATTACGCATTTGAGGATTAAAGGAAAAATAGTAAAAGATTTTTGTCTTATTAATTAGCGATATAGGTCACCTGAAAAAAGTTTTGCTTTTATTACAAAAATGTAAATTATAGTTGCAATGATATTTTACCTTATTGTGATAATTTTCAGTTCCCATATTTTAAGTTTATCATTTATTCAGAAATAAATTTAAGTACTGTCTGATTAAAAAATATATATATATATATATATCATACGTTTTGTTTTTTTCTTTCTTTTTTTAGTTGATAACTTTGGTGAAAAATTTCTTTTTAAATTTAGGTTAATGATGTATTTTCAAAATTGCCGCTTAGAAAACGTCTCATAAGTAGTCTTTATCTACTTTCATAATGTTCTTCCATTTATATATAAACTATTTAAAACGTAATACAGTTACATTTACAAGATTTTTAACATGTAAATTTAATGTCTGAAAGTAGTTTATGGATAACTTTTTATATAAACATAAATACGTTTATATACTAAAAAAAAAAACAAATGACGTCATACGTTGTCCGTTATCCAGTGAGCACAATATTTACTGTTCAGCTGTAACAAAGGAACGAAAAATGAATGTAGACGTAATTAGTAATGCGAAGTAGCAGCATTATCTCGTTTTTAAGTTTGTTGTGATACGTAGATCTGTATTTCAAGTTCTAAAATGCCTTGGTTTTTTCCTTTTTCCGATAGTATTAAGAAACGTGCTTGTAGATATTTATTACAGAGATATTTAGGACAATTTTTAGATGAGAAGTTGACTTTGGATCAGTTAACTGTAGATTTGTACAACGGTAAAGGCTCAGTGACGGAAGTTTATTTAGATGTACAGGTTTGTACACATCGTAATTTTTGCAATTACTTATTTTAAGAATTTTTGTATAACTAGGCTTCATCGTACGAGTTACGTTATTTTTCTTTTTATAAATGATATTGTTTTGTCTCCTTTCTATGCTCTACGTTGTTCAGGGTTTTCATGTTTGAATGAAAATTTTGAGATATACTCTTTCTATGACTTGTTATTAAATTAATTTTTTTGATTTAGCATTAAGCAGAGGTAGTATTAAGATACTGTCTAGTCAGTAATGCGTGAGATATTTCTAAAAATAGTAATGTGGAGGCTTAAGAGATATTCACTTGAAAACACCCTTGCTGTTGGCCAGCTAAATGGTGGCTGTATTTTACTTTATTTTTTGTCATTATAGTAAAATTTTTAATGCCCATATCATGTAGCCTTAAAGTATGATTCAAATTAGAATAAATAATTTAATCTATTGTTTGTATGTACAGTACATACGCGCACCCACCCACACACACACACACACGTGTATGTATAAAAATGTGTACTTCCGGATTTTTACTTATTTTGGCTCGCCAAGCAGCATGCCAATTAGGTGAAGAACCTTTGCCAAAACATTCATTCATGGATTAAAGATGTAATGCTTAATGGCATGAAATGACTTGTCTTTACAGGCTTTTGTAAAGAACTTCTTTTTTCAGATATTCTACTTTTAATTTTTTATTATATGCCTTAATTGATTTTTGTTTTTCATTACTGGTACTTAATACTTATTTAATTTAAAGGTCTTAACAATTTTCATTTCCTCTGATTAAACTTTTATTATATTTTATTTAATTTTTCCTGTTGTTTTAGATAAATAAGATAAAATTATCCAGAATATAATCAAAAATTCCCAATTGTTTGTATTTGTATGAAAATTTTTATCTGTTAAAAGTCTTGAGGAATGAAATTAAGTTTTATAACTAATTTAAGAAGAAATTGCATCTTTCCCAAAAGGGCAAAATAATTTCAACATTATTAAAATTTTTATAATTGTGTCTCAGCTGGACTGTTATATTTAAAGGCGTGATTTAAACTTAGACATAAATAAATGTACGAGATTGTTAAAATGAAAGCCTGTTTTTAAAAAATTGATAGTGTATTTTGTACTCTTTATGAGTTAGTTACTTTACATGTGGTATTTAGATGTAACAAAAAAAAGTTTACAAATAAAGGTAAATGCTTTTCTACAGATTTATTGTGTAGGTTTCAATATCACCCTGATTGTATGATATTAATAAAATTGGGAAATTATTGTTGAAGGAATTTATAGTCTTTAATAATAATTCAAAGGAGTTGTCAATTTGTTTGTAGTAAAAATTATTGTGTAAGGGCCATTTACTTTTGCAGTGTGTTTTTATTTATAATCATACTGTGCCATTTTTAATTATATTACTTAAGGAATTTTAATTAATCATCAAAAATATGGAATTTTTCTTCCAGAAGACCTGTTTAAGAGTTCTAATACGGTCTATATATCACATTGTTGGAGGTGGTGCTGTTGTTAATGGTATTTGCCTTGAAGTAGTTTCATTATCCTTTTAGTAGTTGGTCAGATATATTTAATGTATTGCTTTAATCTACTTAATTTGTTCTTTTGTAAAGTGTAGTGCGACTTTAAATTTCATGTAGGTTGTTCTGTATTGAGTTTGTGTCTTTTATGTGCTGTGTGTAGGATTTGCACGTTACATCTTTACAAATTGTTTACATTTTTGTAGAATGTTTTTGGTTTTATCTGAGATTATATAGGAAACTTAATTATATACGATGCTATATGTTGTCTGTGTATCGATGTGTGCCCAGTCTGCACATTTTAGTATTAAGTCTACTTTAATCTATAGCCCACTGGGGCTAGTTTAGTGGTTAACTTGCCACAAATCAGTTTATGTAAAATAGCTGATTTTTGAAGTCGAAAGTTCTGAAGTTTGAATCCTAGTAAACACTAGTTACTTTTATCCAGATTTGAATATTAGATAGTGCATACCAGTGTACTTCAATGATTGGGGTTCAGTTAACTACATGCTTCAGGAATGGTAGAACTGAGTCTGTATGAGACTACACCTCATTTACATGTCATACATATCATCCTCATCTCATTGGGCCTTGGGAGTTTATTATTATTCACAAGTTGAACAGATTGCCATGTACACATTTGGAAAAATAAAAAGTTTTAATTTGTATTTACCTTTGTTCTGTTGACCAACAAGTGTATTATATAGGGGTCAATCCATTTGTAGTATCCCAAAAAAATGTAACCTGTTTGCTTGACCAATTCAAAAATATTGAAACTTACCCACTTGTTCCTACATGTTTTCAGGGCCTTAACACTATTTTTTTTTTTTTTTTTTTTTTTTTTTTTTTTATTTAAGCAGTTTACCTGTAGCAGCCGATTTTGTTGCGGTGCGCACACCTATTTTTGTGATTTTAAGGGTTTACGAAGAAACTCATAACTAAAAAACTATTGATCTTGAAAGGATGAAACAAAAAGCAATTTAATCATATTTTTCTCAAAAGATTGCTTCAGTGGCTTATTTACTTATCTCTCTTCTTTCTATGAGAAAAATACCAATAAAGTTGAATGTGAAAAACTGTGAAATTTCACTTTTGGTAATTTTTTTTTCAAGAGGCAGGGATGGCATGTACAGTTTAAATAATTTTTTTTTATTTGTACATATATATTAGTAATTTTACCATAAATAATATTAATGGTGATATATTTACCCCTAAATTTTTATGAATTTTTGAAAGCTAATTTAAAAAAAAAAAATTCAAATTTTGCCTTCAAATAACTTTGGTGATAAAAATTTCAAATTTGCACAACTTGAGTGTTTTTGTAGATGTTTATGGCTAGTAAAAAAGTTATAACCTCTCAAAAATCATGTAAAACCTGTTAAAAGCGATACCGTTTTGACTCATTAAAAGTAAGAGCTCCAAGGTGTTTCTTTGTCTTCTTTTCACTTTACATTTTTTATATTTTGCCTCTATCTTGTTGAAGTTGACGTTTTCAATATTTTTAAAATAGTTTTTTAAATTATTAATGATAGGTTGTAATTTAATGATAACTTAACCAGTGTCAGTAACCTAATTTAATTTTCATTGAAAAACACTTGTAAAACTTACACAAACAGATTTCGATGAGTAGCCTACATCATTTTTCAAGAATTCATTTTTATTTTTGTACTATCAAAGAAAAAATAAATTGTAGCAATATTTTAATTATTCTTCAATGAAACAGTCTATTTTTGTAACAATGAAAGTTTATTATTTAGTGTGGTTAACCAACCATTGTGATATCTCTTCTAATAATTTTCTTGAAATTGTGTTAGAACGACGCGTCACTGTAGTTAGTTCAAGTGATGTCAACTTTCTCAGGACTTTGCAGATTGGTACCCATATTTTGTCTTGTTGAGACTTTTGAAATGATGTTCATGGTCCAGCTGGGTGGAAAAATTTAACCTGTACATCGTTATTTTCGAGGCTAATATCTACCACTTCTTATCAACTACTGATCGTCATACATACAGGCAATAGAGTCTTTTTCCTTAAGTGAAAATTGTACAATACTTGATATAGGATGGTCTTCATAGTCCTTGGATTCTGAAGTAAAATCTTACAATGCCTTCTGACACAGGAACATACTTGTAGCCTCTAGTACTAACAACTCTTTCACAGGAGTCAAAATGTTTTTTAGTGTTTCTGAAATTTTAGCTATCTCATCTGACGTAATAAAAAAATACTTGATGATTTTCAGCTTGTGATTATAAAATGAATACTTTTCGTCAGCCTTTAGTATTTGACTGTTAAATGACCTTTGCAGGTTTGCCGTTGCCACCTCTCATTTTGTTCCTCCCACATCATCACAGGCATTATTCCCACGGATGATCCAAATAAGTGCCATTCAGCTTCAATGTCGAAGTATTTTTTGTGTCTGCACAAATTAACAAAATTACTCTTATTTTTATACCAATTTGTAGCACCATCAGTAAAATAGATGAGTTTTTTAATGTTCTGATGTACTTCCTTGATATGGTCTATTAAAAGTTTTTAAAGCAATAAAATGTTGCTGTATCACGCTTAAAGTGATCACTTAAAATACAGATCATTTTGTGTTGTAATACATAATTTTCCTTGAAATATAACACAAAAGGGTAACACAATGGCTTGGCTGACGACCCAGTGGAACCTTTGTTTCTCAACTTGAACAAAAAATGAACATTTTTCTGCAAAGTTTGCCAACACCAAACATCTTCTTCATAATTCTCATTTTTTCATCTTGAAAAACAGCTTGAGATTTTGACACGAAACTGTGAGTTTTCAGTTTTTCCTATTTTTCCACTAATGATTAAAAAAACTCATCTTTGGTCAAAGAACAGTAATCATCTCTGCCCTATCAGCTGCTACCCATGGTTTGTTCATTGATGTATGTTATCCATACATTTTTTGTGTTATTATTGATGTATATTTGTCTATTGATTGTATTTATTGTTTATTATTGATGTGTCTTGGTAATGCACCATACTCTTCGGAAAAGTTAACAATGTCAAACACTGCCTGCTTACCTGGACATTTGGTACACATATTCATCATACAACTGCAATTATCCTTGTCATAAACAAATATGTCTACTATGTCCTTATAACCAACATAAGTTTGGGACCATCATTTGTGAGTTTGTTGTTCTGTTGGTGGGGGCAGACACAAACTGTATGAGTACCACATGCATCAGCCAAGATACAACATTTCGGATGGAGTTCACAGAACTTTAATCTTCTAATTCTTTCCTCAGGGTTTTCATTTTTAAAGGAGACATACAATTCATTTAAGTTTATCAGAACAAGGCGCTTTTGCTTATGCACTTTGACACCATCAACACGCATGCTAACACAATCCATTTTACCAGCTGCTATTATTGCCATATTGATAAAATAATACAACTTTTTTAACTGTGTCATTACTAATTCCTGTTTTATGTCTCTTACCTAACTCCGGTAGAATGCCTTGCTCATTAACTAATTCTCTAGTAAGTCTAACCAAATGCTCAGACACATTGAACTCTGATATTATTTTAAATTTGGTCTAAGATTGGGGAAGTAAACTGATAATTTTAACCTTATCTTCTTTCATCATATTCATGTGAAGATTTTCATTTTCAGAAACTTTTGAGTTAAAATACAATTAAAGATTGTTTTTTTAATTTTTTAGATACTTTATTAAATGTGGATATAGTAGGAATTAGTGAGGTTCGGTGGGAAGAGGAAGGCGACTTTTGGTCAGGTGATTGTAGAGTAATTAACTCAGCGTCAAATAATGGGCAGGCAGGAGTAGGTTTCGTGATGAACAAGAAGATAGGGAGGAGAGTGGAGTATTTCAAGACGCATAGCGATAGAATCATTGTAATAAGGATAAAATCAAAACCTAAACCGACAACGATTGTTAACATCTATATGCCTAAAAGCGCCCATGATGATGATGAGGTAGAGTGTGTATACGAAGAGATTGATGAAGCAATTAAACACGTAAAAGAAGATGAAAATTTAATAATAGTTTGAGATTGGAATGCAAGCATTGGAAAAGGCAAGGAAGGAAATATAGTGGGTGAATACGGGCTGGGCAAAAGGAATGAAAGAGGGGACTGACTTATAGAGTTTTGCACGAAGTATAATTTAGTAATTGCCAACACCCAATTTAAAAATCATAATAGAAGAATATACACTTGAAAAAAGCCAGGCGATACTGCAAGGTACCAGATAGATTATATCATGGTTAAGCAAAGATTTAGAAATCAACTTGTTGACTGCAAAACTTACCCTGGAGCAGACATTGATAGCGACCATAATTTGGTGATAATGAAATGTAGATTGGGGTTTAAAAACCTGAAGAAAAGGTGTCAGATGAATCGGTGAAATTTAGAGAAGCTTGAAGAAAAGGAGGTAAAGAAGATTTTTGAGGAGGACATCGCAAGAGGTCTGAGTAAAAAAGATAAGGCAGAAAATGTAGAAGAAGAATGGGAGAATGTTAAAAAGGGTTTTTGGTGGTGAGTCTTACAACAGAACATTCTTTACTTACTGTTACATTTAAGCTTCATGTCAATAAAAATGTGTTCTATCGGACCAATCAAGGAAAGAAAAAAAAATTAAAACCACAAATTTATTTAAGTAATTTATTTATTATTTATTTTTGTAATAATCTCAAATTATTTGTTTGTTCAATATTTTTAGCTTTCAATTCACTTTCATGTATTTCATATGAAAACATGATTATGTTCTTACATCACTTGGCTACGATGCTGAGCAATGGTTAATAAGTGGCATAATATTTTTTTTTTCAAAAAGTTCTTGTTTGAGCCTGTGCTTTTAATTTTTTTTATACGTCTCCTATCTTTTGTAATTTTATTAATAAAAATTAATCTAGATCTTTTGTAGTGATAACTTTCTCCAGTCCAACCAGATTGAATTAAAATCTGAAATTTAATGTGAGATTGAAATAGTAGAAATGGGTTGAAATAAAGTCTACCTAAAGTTTTTACCTGTAAAATAGTATAGTACAGCATTTCTCAACCTTTCAGTGTTTGTGACCCAATTTCCAATCATAATTTTCATTGGCCCCCATAACAATGTTTATAGTAATAATAATAAATTTATTTTTTTTTTTGAGGAGGGAGGTGGAAATGCATTTACGCACGGAGTGTCGGGCTCCCGCTGATGGTATTATCCAATCACTATCAGCAGACTACCCACTAAAACCACCCCACTTTCTACCAGCACTCGACCCGGAACCGTTTAACACATTACTTCCGGTTGAGTCCTCCTATACTAGCCTGATTAGGTGCTACTAATTTTCAGGATTATCCAGGTCAACCTTTTTAGCTCTGAGAATGTTGCCGACGAATCGGGCTACACTTTCCCAGCTGCTCAGGTCACGGAGCAACATCGCAACCACGTTGTGGGGACTCGGTGCTCCGTGATCCGCCTCTAGTGTCCCTCGATCTGCCGCCCACCGAGCACATTTGAAAAAGGTGTGCTCAGCGTCGTCCCGTACACCGGGGCAATACAGGCAGTCGGGGGACGGCGCTTTCCCTATGACATGGAGGTAAGCGTGGAAGTACCCGTGACCCGTTAAAAATTGGGTCATGTAGTACTCCACTTCTCCATGCCGTCGCTCCGTCCACGGTCTCATCAGAGGGATAAGCCTTGCGGTCCATCGACCTCTGGTCTCGTGGTCCCAGGTCTCTTGCCATGCGAGGAACGTGCGAGTGCGTTCCTCGTTGGCAATGGTCACCCGGTCTTCGCCTGCCCGTCGCCTCCTGTAGATCACCTGGCGCTCCCTTGCTAAAGTAGCAATGGGTATGACGCCGGCGACCACAAGTACCGCAGGCTCGGAGACCGTCGGATACGCGGAAGCGACTCGCAAGGCTGCGTTGCATCTGCGCGAGCCGCTTCCGGTTCTCGCAACTCTTAATGCCTGGGCCCACACTTCCGAACCGTGTAACAGGATGGAATGCACCGTGGACATCAGCAATCGCCGTCTGCTGGCCTTCGGTCTGCCGACATTCGCCATAAGCTGGCTGAGAGCAGTTACGGCTCTCCCAGCTTTGTCAGCGGCTGTACGAAGCTGCTCAGCAAAGCTGAGTTTCCGGTCAATCATCATACCGAGGTATTTTGCGGCCGGCTTGCTCACGACAACTTGCCCGCAGGGAGAGAAGGGTGTCGATACGCTTCTTCGTGAGAACTACGATCTCCGTTTTGCTGAGGGCTAGAGACAATCCATGATCATCCCGCTAGGCACCGACTCTGTGCATGGCTCGACTAAGCCTCAGTTGGGCGCGGTCTGCGACAAGTAGCGCAACGTCGTCAGCGTACCCAACCAAGGCAGATTCTAAAGGCATTTCCAGCCTCAGCAAGCCATCGTAGACGGCGTTCCAAAGGTCGGGCCGAGAATCGATCCCTGTGCCGCCCCTGACTTGATCGTAGTCCTACGCCAGCCTGCTGCGGTCTCGTAAATGAGACCGCGGTTCCTCAGTTATGCGTCTACCATTCTGAGAAGGTATTGAGGCACATGGAACGAATGCTCCAGGGCCCGAATCATATCGTTCCACCGTGCGGAGTTGAACGCGATTTTTAAGTCCAACGTAACGAGAAGGACCACACGTCGTGAAAAATGATTGTGGTCCTCTGTTCGCCATACTGCCTCAACAACCTCCTGAATTGCGTCTAGGGTCGACCGACCCTGCCGGTAACCGTACTGGTTAGGTGACAGGCCACCTGCCTGATTCATCGCCGTAACCAGTCTTTTCTTTAACAGCTTCTCCAATACCTTCCCAGCTGTGTCAAGCTTACACAATGGGCGGTAGGAGGACGGCGACTCTGGGTTTTCTTTTCCCTTGGGAATTAGCACAAAACGCGCGGTCTTCCACCTGGCGCTAAAAGACCCAGCCTTCAGACATGCATTATACATGTCTAGTAGAAGACGGGGCCTGTAGCGCCCCCACTAGTTTGAGTACCTCGGCCGGTATACCGTCGGGACCAGGGGCTTTTTTGCCTTTCAGCGACCGTTGGACTCCTTCCAGTTCCTCCAACGAGAAGAGCTGCAAGTCGCCCATGTCGCGGAAGTCCCGCTCGGCACGGACCGAGTGGGCCGGGAACAACATCTTGATGACGTGTTCCGCTTTAGCCTCATATAGTGGAGCTGGTGGCCGCGAGACCCCCAATTGCCGAGTTACTATCTTGTAACCTAGCCCCCAAGGGTCTCCGTCAGTTATCTCCAGCAGCGTGCCTTGCTCACGTTGATGACTCGAGTTCATAGTTAACAACAGTTAATAGTTAACATAGATAACAACAGGTAACAGTTAACTGGTACTTGTTAACGGTTAACTGTTACGTGTTAACGGTCAACGGGTAATGGGTAACAATTTATAAATAATGTATTGCACGTGGTAGTGGCTCGATCAGGATATTGAGATTGACAATTTAAATTGTTTATGTAATTCCAATTTATTAGTTTAAAGAACATTGACAATTTTCTGCAATATTTCTTGCTTTTGAAAAGTAAATTACATTGAAGGTAGTAGAATTAATTGAAGATGATAGTCAACAGTTCTTCCCCCTTGAAAAGATAATTTCAAGAGCTGCTTATTCAGATTCAAAATTTTTGTTATTAAAAATAGAATTGTGCATATGCACAATATCACACTAATAGCTGTACAAAATACATTGCTATCAGTTGATAATTCTTAAGTATTTAGAGGATAAACCTTATGGAGAGTATAAATAAAGAGGTATTTGTCAGTAAAACTCATTGTGTTTAAAAGGAAGATTCATTGATTCAGTTGCTCATAAATAAGTAATGAAATTGAAGAAATAGTATGCATTTCCTTGTTAAAGTGATCTACTGATTGACAAATTTCTGCAACATATGCAGTGAACCATGGTAATTCATTAATTTTATCAAATATCCTCGTGCAATTTTTATTATTGATTTGAAAAAATGTCTTTGTAAGTTCTTTATTTATTTTCTTAATTTGTTATATTTGAGTTAATTTAGATTAAGTTGTTTTCATCTTTTCTCTTTACAATTGTAATAAAATTTTTTATTATCTAAATACCTTTTATTTCCATTTTCAGTGTTAAAAACAGATTGTTTGTGTCTTTTAATAGTAAGTATAAGCCCTTTAAACAGACTAGAAGAATTCATTATACTGAATTAAAAATATATATTTGTTAATATTACCTAAAATTCAAGCATGCAATTTTTTTTAGTTGTGCAATCGAGGAGGTGCTTATTATAAAAGTTTTAAAAGTAACGATTAAAATGGTTCATGAAAGAAAATGATTTATTATTCCCTGATGTAAATAACATACAAGGAGTTGTACTGTAGTTGTTGTGAGAACAATCCCTGGTTCACACATAAAGTAAGCTAGAATAGATCAACAATCTGCATATTTAGATAAGTGAAATTTATTAAGTATATTTTAGACATAAATGTAATTTTTTTCTTGTGTCTGAGAATTGTATATAACAAATAAGTGCCTATTCAGATTTTGTTTTTTTAAATTTGATGAATTAATTCACCACATAAGCTTTGAAGTTTAGGTGTGGGATTATGGAAATGGATCTTTGTAGTGTATGAAAAATACCATGCCTGACTGATTCAAATCTGGGAACACCCCGGATGAAAGGCCAAGATTCTACACTTTGCCATGGTGATTGGCAAATTTTTTTATACAGCCATTAGATAAGTAAGAGTTCCTAGGCAAGTAACTCTTCATCTTTCATACATTCATAGCACAGGTAAAGTGGGACATGAAATGATAGGATTTCTGTCAAATTCTTACAGGACTTCTTACAATGGATTAAAGTAAAAGAAATCCTTATAAAGACATCTTCTCTAAATGACAGGAACTAAAGGACCTTTAAGGTCCTCTTCAAATAGTGGGCATCCAACCTTTCCACAGTTTTTTTGGGAAATTTAATTAGCTGACCCAGGTGTGGTACATCACTGATACGATCAATAATTTTACATTGGGCAGTTCAGCAACATTGCTGCAAAAATTTTTTTTCTCCAATACAAAAAAAAATTTGCAGGCAGGCTCTTTTCATAAGTTTCTACAATTTTTTATGAATTAAAGTATCCAAATAAATCAAGTCTCCCCTGAAGGATTAACAATTAATATAACAAAAAATATATTTTTTTTATCTTGGTTATACATCATATAAAACTTTTGTAGTTATAACATTTAGATTTGAAAAATTAAGTTTCAGTTACCTATTCTGCTGAAATCCTGTAATTTTACTATATTCTTCAAAACATCAGCAGTACCTTTTTCATATAGTGATAATATTTTGAAAGTTAGGTTTAAAAACTATTCTATTATTTTAATGTTTTACAATATTTTAGTTGAAAGAAAGGTATCATCTGTTTTTTATCACATTGTTTTATCTTTTTAATTTTTAGTACATGCTTGTAGAATTGTTTTTGTTCATGTATGTAAAAGAAACAAATAATGCATTAAAGATTTGTTATTGTATATTGAAGATAATGTTGTTACGTCATTTTGTTGTCATATTGTGTTTACTAACATTAACACATGATTAGTGACTTTACTGTGATTATAATTAGCAGTAGCATTGAAAACAATAGGCTGGTACTAATTTTGTCACAATAAATCCAATTTATTCATCCATCAGTGTAATTTATTCTACATTAATAACTTTTTTATTGTATAAACGTGTTTCTTTTGTTATTGTTTTAGTAAAAAAAAAAAAAAAAAAATAGTATAGTCATTGAATTTGTTTTCTACATAATGTATTATTTTTGTGTCAATTGAATTGTATATTCAGTTAATGTTAAATTCTGTTTTAGATATAAGCAGTATATTTTCTCTAAGTTTTTATTAGTTTCTCTGTGTGTTCAATTAAGACCTATTTATAACTTAATTATCTTTTAACAATTTATATTCATGTGATCATTCTATGAATCATTATTGAATTTCAGGATTTTTTGTATGCTTTTTAAATTCCAGTATATTTTCCCTATCCTGCTGTCTCTTTTACAATTCTAAATTTATCAAACGTGTATTTACATTAATGAAAGTTACAGATTTTTCTTCTGATTGTTAGTAAAACCAATATTTTCTCAAGGGGTGTTTTTTATTTAGATTTTTCTTGTATTTATGTAAAGAATTTATTTTTATTTTGAAATATTTAATAAAAAAAAGAATTAATGCCCCCTAAACTTTGACGCAGTAATAAAAACATTGTTGCTAAAATGGGAGCCACTAATATTAAGTGCTTTTAATTTTAAAAAGATGGGTTTGTTTATTAATATTTTAATATTAAAACCAGAAAATTTTCCTGCCGAATTAAAAATGTTTGGCCTTTAAAAATATAATATTAAGTGAAAGAAATGGATGTATTCAAATTTTTTGAAAATTGTTTAGTACATTTTTCAAAATTTTTAGAAAGAAGTAAAACTGTTTTTTCAACCACTTTGTAAAATTTCATTTAGGTTCTAAAAATATGAACCCACCGGGTTGGTCTAGTGGGGTGAATGTGTCTTCCCAAATCAGCTGATTTGGAAGTCGAGAGTTCCAGCGTTTAGACCTAGTAAAGGGAGTTACTTTTATATGGATTTGAATACTAGATTGTGGATACTGGTGTTCTTTGATGGTTGAGTTTCAGTTAACCACACATCTTAGGAATGGTCGAACTGAGACTACAAGACTACATTTCATTTGCACTCATACATATTATGCTCATTCATCCCCTGAAGTAATACCTGAACCAGGTAATTCCTGGTTGCTGAACAGGAAAAAAAAAGGTTCTAAAAATATATTTACAAAGCTTTTTTTGCATTCTAAGTTTAAAATTCTGTTGGAAGTATTACGTACAATAAAATTCAGGTAAAGTAGTAAAAAAAAAATTTGTTTATAAAATTTTCCAAATTAAAGGTTAGCTTAACATGTTGAAAGTTATTTAGAGTTTATTCAAGAATTTAGAAAGGCCAATAATTAACTTCTTCCCTATTGAAAATGAATGTAATTTTTGACTTTGTATCTAGTTGAAACATATTCAGTTTACATAATAATTGAATAAATAGTATGTTGCTTTACTCTAATGTACCAATTTTTCATGTTGCTTTGATTTATGTCAAGTGTCCAAGGTACTTGTGGCATTAGTCAAAGGTGTTTTTTTCTTAAATTAATGGTACTCATTATATGTATTCAGTTTCTCTGAATAATGACGATATCTTATTCCTTGAAGATATTGCAAGTTTATCTGTAATTTGGAAAATTTGGAAGGTTGATGTGCCCATAGTATGTTTAGCTCTGTGTTGAAGGCAATATGATACTATGTAATATATCATTTTTTCTAGTATTCCTGTCATGTGTGCTAGCCTTTCCATAAGTTTGATTATTGGGAATGGTAGTGACATGTATCATGAATGAACTTTCATAAACAATCTCGACTTTTGTTTAACAGCCATTTACATTCAGGAAATTATTGTACCCAGCATACGTATATTCATACTTGTTAATAAGTATATGTCATAAGTATTTTGTATGATTTATACAGTTTAAAGAGTGGATTTTACTTCATCTTAGAATGTTTGTATAAAAAAGGTAGCAAAATTTGTTTTTAAATTCACAATTTATTTATTAATTTTAAATATTTTTTATTATTTTTAAAATTCATAATGTTTATTAAATGTTCTTTATAGTGTTTATTCTTTCTTACAGGCACTTAATTCATTAGGTGAAAAGAAGAATTTCCCATTTGAATTTGTTGATGGTTATATTGATAAATTATCAGTAAAAATACCATGGTCATCGCTTTTAACAGATTCAAGTTCTGTTGAAGTTGAAGGAATGGTCCTTACAATTCAGCCCAAAGAAAGAGTTGATACTGGTAAATATTTTCTGTTAATTTGTGTTTGTTGTGGGGGGGGGGGTCTTATTATATTAATGTATCTACCTGTATTTTTATAACTATTATATTATAAAAAAAGAGAAAATAATTGTGTATAATCTAATCCATTTGTTACCTGTTATATTTCCTCCCCACTCAATCACTCTCTCTCTCTCACTATATATATATATCTGCGCGCGTGTGTATTGGGAGGGGGGTGTCTTATTATATTAATGCATCTACCTGTATTTTTGTAACTGTTATAACATAAAAAAAGAGAGAAAATAATTGTGTATAGTGCAATCCATTCACTCACTACCTGCTATATTCCCTACCCCTACCTGCAATTTTATACTGTTCTTTTTTTTACATTTTCAGTACTTGATTTATAACGTTATACTAAGCTAAGTGTTGGCTGTATGAAAGTTAAGGATTATTAAAATAAAGTCAGAATATCTAAATTTGTTTTGTTTTTTCAAATCTGATTATGCAAACTTTTCACTTCTTTTACTAATCAACCCTTTACTTAATTTTGCCTTAATTCCAATACATAATTTACTTCATATAAGTTGGAAATGCAGTATAAAACTATTCACACATTCAAGCTGTGAGTTCTATTGCAGAGAAGTTTTAATTGGTGGTTGAGAAATATTTTATTAAAATAAATCTTTCCTATCTTATGTATATATTTTTATTTATTTGTGTTTTTTTATTACTGCTGAAGCACTTTCATATTATGTGCTGCTATATAAGCTGTAGAAAACTTTTTAAAATAAAGATATTTAAATTTATGAAGTCAAAAAGCAAATAGAGGAAAGCATGGTCTCAATCATTTCTGCTATTTAATTTTATCAGTGATCCTTTCTAAAGTAGGCAAGACTGAAAATATCTTGCTCTTTCTATTTTTTTAAATGTCAATTTTAATATTTTTATTTCAAAGATGAAAATACTATTATTATTATAAAAATGACATATTATTTCTGATAAAGTAATGTGCATTACAAAAGTGCTTAAAATAAATAAAAAAAAGAATAAGATATAATAAGGTAAGAAATATGAATCTATCTTTACATTAAAGTTCAGTCATTACAAAACATTTCAGGAAATAGATAACATGTATCAATAAGTAATTTATATATATATTTTAGCATAAAATGTAGGTTACCGAGTTAAATATTAGCTTATCTAGAAATAATTTTTCTCATTTTGCACTTCAGTATAATCTGTAATACTACAATAAAATAATTTTGTTTGATAAGAAGATCATTTGTAATTTGAAATAATTTTGTAATCTTTAGATTTATGACTTAATTTTATTAATTATTTAACATTTTCAAAAATTTATTGTTAAATGAGACATGAAAAAAATACAAATCTGAAAAAATAAATCTACTATAGACATATTGGCATAATGCCAGCTGATAAGAATATCTTTAGTTAGACTTTGTAAATTTATGATTCATTGAAAATTCATTCATTTCTTATATTGTTACAAATTATTATTAATATTTATTATTTAATCAATTTTTACTTCCTTGCACAAAGTAAAGTAAGTATTGTGATCGTGAAGTATTTCAGTTTTTAGATTTCAACAGAAATATCCATTTTGACCATCCCTGAATCCATTTTGACTAGTTTTGGCGAGACGTCTATACGTACATATGTATCTTGCATAACTCAAAAACAATTAGCCGTAGGATGTTGAAATTTTGGATTTAGGACTGTTGTAACATCTATTTGTGCACCTCCCCTTTTGCTTGCAATTGACTTGACCAAAAGTGTCCAAAAAGCTCAAAATCTAAAAAAATTGGATTTTGGACTTTTTCTTAACTGCAGTAATAAGCCCTCACTTGAGATCTTTTCAATGATATAAGCGGTACTATTTTTTCATTGGTTCCAGATTTGTAGCCAAATAAAATTTTAATTAATGAAATATTTGGATCTGAAGGCACATCGGTTCGAATCGGACTCCATTCCTTTTCTTTTTTTTAATTTAAATATATCGATTTATTAATTATTAACCTCGACTAAAAAAATTTTTACAATAAATAATAATATTCAATAACAATAAAAAAAAAATATATGAAAAAAATATCAGAAGTTATTAATGAAATAAAAGTTTATGTACTTTTCATTTAAAAAAAAATGTTAATATGTAATTTAATACATGTACAAGGAAGTTATGTGGTGTCAACATCGGATTTTTTTTCTCGTTATTGATCACTGTTGGACCACATTTAATAGTTAATTCCTGGCTGATTTAATTTTCAAACCGTGTTGATCCTTTCTTGCGACCATTTTTTAATGTTGTACTCTGGTTCCTTTCTGAAAACCTTCAGAAACTTTGATCTTCGTACTAGGACTTGAATGCTGGAACTCTCGACTTCCAAATCAACTGATTTGAGAAGACGCGTTCACCATTAGACCAACCCAGTGGGTTAGATTCAATGTCCTGGGTTGCATATTATGTTCCACCACTTATGTTTATGTTTACTTGGGAGAGTGCCCCCCCCCACAACACATTGCTTTCTGAACTGTATTTGCAAGTTCTATCTAATACTCTACTGTACTCTGATTAATTTCTTTGATAATTTTGTCTGTGTTTACCTTCAGTTATCCTGGATCTGGTCTGATGATTTTGTTTTGTGTTTTTTTCGTGTTTTGTGGGATTTGCAGAATCTTTACTTGCTGTAAGTAGGGTCAGACTCAAAGACTCCTTTACATGTTCTCACATTCAAAACTTCTCTAGTATTTTTATTCGATATGACTACATGGTCAATTTGGAATTCTTCCCATATGTTTTTGGATGCCTTCCATTTTGTGACTTTTCATCTCGGCTTTTGAAATTGTGTTGACATAATTTTGAGTTTAAAATATCACTAATTATTTATGAGGTGTTCCCTATTCTTGTTTGTGTTCAGTGTGTGGTCTGTGGTTTTTCTGTATTTTCTTTCTTTGTCTCTACTTGTGCATTTAAATTCCCAAGCAGGATTTTCACATGTCGTTCTGATATTTTGTTGGTTACCCCTTCTATATCCTCCCAAAAGTCTTAACCTCTTGAGGCTTCTTTCTGTTGTAATCATTTGTGGATGCATGTTCATTAATGGTTGTGTATCCTTTATTTCCTGATTTAAAGGATAGTGTTGAGATGTGTTCTGATAATGAGTTGAAATCTATGATGTTATCTGTTGACCAATCTGTGCAATACAAATCCTGTGCTAAACATTGTTTGTATTTCCCTTCTGACCGTGGGTCAAATCTGGCCAAATGATTTAATTCTTAAAAGTGCACTGAAAAACAAGCTATAGCTTTTTAGCCTATAGAAAAGGTTATATCGACATTGCTTTGGAACTACCATTTATTTTTAAGTAGTAATGTCTACAAAACCAAATTAATGTAAAAATTATGGAAAATCTTGTGTACGTGTAGACTACTATCAAATTGAGAAATGTTTAGCATTTTGAATAATGACTTTTTTCTCTTGTATAAAAAAAGATCCAAAGATTTCTGAGGAAATTTAAATAAGTTTTTTCCTAATTGTCAGCAGGAAGTTTATTGATCTGTGAAAAATACCTGATCAAGATTTAAACCTGAAAATCTTGATGAAATGCAGTGATGCTATTACTTCATCATGGAAGTCAACAGATTATCTGCTTTTCATTTTTTATTTGTTTGTAAATTCCTGTAGAAACTTTTAATTTTGTAGGTAGTAAGAGGAATAGTGACTGTTGATGAATAAATTGTGAACTCATGCTAAGAACCAAATGCAGACCTTCGGTCTTAGAGCTTTTTCAGATCTTTTAAAGTGTCTTAGTATTACATTAGTTGTTGTAGTAGTATTACATTGAGACTTGTAGAATATTAACTTTCTTTGGAAAAATTTTCGTATACATGAAGAAGTTGATTGAAAATTATGTCTGCGAAATAATAAATGAAAAAAATGCAAAGTTAATCTCAGATTTGATTTAACAGAACAACATTCAATACTTCTACCACCTCAGCTAATAAGATGAGAATATCTTATTTGCCGTCATATTATAGTTTCATTTGTCTGTTTATTTAAACATTTTACTCTTTGACTAAAATAATGGAATATTTTGTTTATCTATTTATTATTATTATTATTAACATTAAAAAAAATTGCATTGGAAGTGAATAGCTTGTCATGAGTTGTGCATTTGATAGTATAATGGCATTTTTGTACTTTGATTATTATTAACAATAATAAAGTGAACTTTATTCATTTTAAATAGAATGTAATAATAATATATAAATCTAATCAATAATAAACCAAATAAAGTACAAAACAATTACACCCAGTTCACCAAATGACATGATAAGTGAAATTTTAATTTCCTTTAATACAAAATTTAATATCATTTTAAACTCGTGTGTGTTTTGATCTATGACTAGTAATTTGAAAAGAAGTTTTATTGAATTTTTTCAGCAACTTAAAAATATTTATTATTCATATTAACAAATTTGTAATGTACAAATTCTAAGTTTCTAATTTTATTGTTATTGTTGATAAATATATTTCATCATTAAAGAACTTAAAGTTTAAAAAATTATGATTATTAACAATATATTTTATGTCAACTAAGATTTCATTATTTTTACCTGAAGAATGCTATTAACTGTTTTATCAGTTTTTAAATATAAAAAACTTATATTAATTTTCTACATTTTCTGGTATATAAATATTATATTTTTATAATTCAACCGCTATTATTAACTGTTGCATAATTGTTGATATATAATAATTAAATATTTGTTTATGATAATTATTAAAAAATATGCTGTTAACTAAATATTATTTGTACTTTCTCTATTATCTACTAAATAAAATAAATTTTTTTGGTATTATAAAATTAAAGAAAAGATATAATTATATTCTTTTCTTGTCTTGACTGCAGTCTTCTCTGGACCTATTAATTACCAAAATTAGTACAAAATTGATGTTATGTTTTATAATATTTTGATTTAAATTAGGAAACATAATTATATATAAGTTGTTAAATTTAAGTCATTAAATTAGTTTTTTTCTCTTATAATTTCTGGTAAAGGTCTGACATAGTATTTGTTTTTTTTTTTTACTTATGAAAAAGTTATCTAAATGTCTAGATTTATTAATTTCACCTGATAGATACTAGGGCATTAGTTTCTTTTTCCAAACAGAAAACTGGAAAGCCTGCAGGCAATCTTAATTAAGGAGAACATTTGGTAATTCTCTAAAGACTGCAAGCCTGGATGTCAAAATTTTTTAAATTATTTTTATCTGTTGTTTTTTATAAACAACATATAAACATTTATAAACATACTATTGCATTTGATTTTAATTGTGTTATTTGTTACAAACTATGTGTAGATATGAAAGTACAAGTTTATTATCAATATTTGATCATTTGTGAATTTTGCTTAATAAACCTCTTGTAATTAGATTTTCATTTACACAGAGAATAACTTTGTTACTCCAATGCATTATTGTCAAATTTTAAAATAAATCTTGTCAATATAATGAAGGTAAGCTTAGATTAACAAACATTTTATTAAGTTCAGGGGCCTCTTGTCATCTGAACTTCACTTTGGTGGTATTGTAGACAAAGATTTCTTGATAAAATACAATTAATTTTTTAATTATTAATAACTACAGGTACAATCTTAAATTGGCATTATTGAGTTTGTTCATAAAAAATCAGTAAGTTATTGACTTCCCTGACCAAACTATTCTTTAATTATTATACATTACAGTCTCCACTTATGACATTTTGAATTTCACACTTCCATTTAAAACTACTTGAATAATATCTTTAGTATTTTTATTAATTCTTTATTAGATTTTAGTTTTACCATTTTAATATAAGGAGGTCTTGTAATCAATAATATTTCTACCTGCTAAACAAGTGCAAAGTAGAAAAAGGCATCCGATTAATTTATAGCTGGATCACCTTCAATATTTTCATGTAATATCTCATTAGAATAAATGCAAAAAAACTGTTTTAATCTACTCATCAATTTCTCAATCAGTAATGCAGTAAACATGTTAATTTTTAAATATGATGATTTGTGTACTTTGCAATAATGAAGTTTACCTCTTATTCTTTTTGCTTCTGAGAATTTTCTCTTATTAGTTATTAATAAGTAAAATTTTCTTCAGTTTTTGCTATGACCTTATGTGATAGGTAATTTTTTATTTAAGGTGTTTATTAATGTTATGCATCAATAAAATTACTGTTTTTTGTTACTGTTATAAGTGTTATTATATAATAGTAGTTGTAACTACATATTGTGTTACTTTAGGTATGTCCATGTTTGAATCGATGTGGAGTTCAATGACAAGCAGTATACAAATGGCTGCCGAATGTATGCAACAAGAGTCAAAAGAAATAGACCAGGGTAATCCGTTAGAAGGTCTAGAACGTTTTGCTCAGGCAATTGATTCTAGTAAGTACTTCTTTTTAATGCTTTAGTTTTCTGTATTCTATCTAAATATTAATAAGTTGAAATTACTTAATATGATATATAAAACAAACATCAGTTATTTTCTTGAGTATTTTTTATTTTTATTATTATTTAACATTTATACATTTTACATATATATTATATATTTATATAAAAAACTTGATCCACCAAGTACAGAATTTCCTAATTAAATTAGGAAATTAGGTAGGATGACACTTACCATTTATCATTATATATACACAAAGAGTATTTTAACGATTTTCTCACATCTTCAGTTGATCCAAATCTCATTAATTGTTCACGCAAAATTACATATCATAAATACACAACATTAATAAAATAAAATCTTGATAAATACAATCAAACAAAATTTGTTTAAACTTTATAAACTTTAAAATCAATTCAAATCATTAATTTCCAAATTAAAGCCTGAATTAATCAAATCAACTCTGGCCAAATCTCAAAAAGCACCATGTCCAGAAAGAAACTTTATAATGTGCTGATTTGGGGAAATCACCTAACATCTTGCATACTTCTCACATCAGAAAAATACAATGCATGTAACAGTGATAGGATGGTGCAGTCCACCTGACCTGCAATAAATGGAACCTTGGTCATCTATTGCTTTTATGTATCCAAAGGTAAGTTGGCCTACCTTCTTGGCATTAAAACGTAATTGTCACTCATTCGCAAGGAATCAATGGGTATACGTATAAAAAATTAGTGTTATGAGAAACCTAAAATATATAATTTATTTGTTTTGGAGTTGGTTGAAATAGCTAACAATACCTCAGTCACCTTTGCTTAGAGTTTTATTTTACAAATTTATTCTTGCTTTTCATAAGAGTTGTTAATAGATTTAAACTTTCCATATTTATGAGTGTTTTTGTAATACTACCTCTCTCAAACACTATCTGATGGTTTATCAAACTGAAAAAATTGTTCTTATGAACAACTAATACGTAAGACACAAAAAATAATAAAATAAAACAAATAATAATAATAAAACAATCTTTGTGGAAGTTATGAGATTAATTAAATGTAATGATTGTGTTTGTATCTATACAGGAAAAATAAATAGATCCTTTAAAACGAAAAAAAAAATAATCAAAATAATAAATTAATCAATTATATTATATATATATATATATATATATATTGTTTTCTGTCATCTTTATTAATTTCTAATATTTGTAAATTTGTTGTAATATCAGAAGTAGAATGTTTATTGTTTATTAGATGCTCTGTCATATAAGATAAATTTATTTATCATTCTGTTTTTTTATTAACGCAGATAATAAATTAATAAAGATGACAGGAAATTAAATATATTTGAAAAATATTATATATATAATTATAAACAAAATTTCAGTTTGATAATCTATCAGACAGTATTTGAAGGAGACAGTCTTATAAAAACTGTATCAGATAGCAGCACTCATGTGATAAATTAATATGCAATTTTCATTTTAATATTACAATAATGTAAGAAACATTCTAGAGGCTAAAGATAAGAAAAAAGTTCATATAAACATAGGTCTGAAAATGCTTCGTCAGCGAGTTATACTGGGTGAAAGATTTCACCTGAGTTTCAGTTCCTCGTGGTAAATTAAGGCTTTCTGAAATTCTGGGAAGGTCAATTAAGGGGCAAATTCAATTGTTTCTTATGGTTTTTGAGATGGGAAATAAAAAAAAATAGGTCCCAGAACTGTATCTCTCTTAGTTTCTAATATGTCCCATGTAAAACGCCAAAAATAGGATAAAAAACACATTATTTTACGTTTGACGTACAATAACTTTGTTAAATTGGCAATAAATCATACATTTTTTAAACATAAATTGTAGAGAATACAATTATAAGAAGATTGATGTAAATAATGTCAACAGAAGACAAATAAAATTTTAAACATGTCGACTTTTATTAACAACAAAACAGATTAATTTTTAACAGACTGAAAAAACTTTTTCGTTTTGTACAGTAGAAAATAACTGGAGGAAGAAAGAATACTTACTGTTTTTTTATGATAATGATAAAATGCTGCTTACAAGTAGTATTTCATCATGTGGTTTAATAACTTTCAAAAATGCCACCATTGTGTTCAATGCACTTTTCCAACGCATTGTACTTTGTGTTCCAGTCTAACGGCAACACAAAATCTTCTATCTTTGCGTTCCTTGATTATAGCTGCAGCGTTGGGAATGCGAGCAATCAGTTCATCGTGTGTGTCTACGTTTTGCTTGTAAACCTTATTTATCAAACCATCCCCACAAACAATAATCCAACGGAGTGAGGTCTGGGGATCTCGGTGGCCAATTAACTGGCCCTCCACGTACTATCCATTTACCAGCAAATTTTATTAGTGATAGGTGTAGGAGCTCCATCAAGTTGGTAATACGTCAATTCGTTTTGCTAAGGGGGTATTTTCCAGCAATATAATAAATTCATTACATAAAAATTCCAGATAATTTCTCCCTGTGACATGATGTTGTAGTATGAAAGGACCAGTTAATTGGTCGTCTATGATATCACACCAAACATTTACTGAAAATTGTTGCTGGAAATTTTTTTCCACTGAAGCATGTGGGTTTTCTTCAGACCACCGATGCGCATTCCATGTGTTGTTTATTCCGTTATGAGTGAAAGTAGCTTCATCCGAAAATAGTATGTGGAATTAAATGTTGATTCCTATTAACCCATTGACAAAACTGCAGCCGGCTGGCGTAGTCACCAGGTTGGAGATGTTGTACTTTCTGAATATGAAAAGGATGCAGTCCATTATTATTTAATGTCCTCCATACCTCTACTTTGTAAAATATTGAGCCGTGTTGCAATTAATCTTGTGCTCGTTGCTGGACTACGTTGAACCATCTGCAGAATGTTTTCACCTTCATCAGCATGATTTGCTTGTCGTTCAGATGAAATATGAGCGCTGGGAAGTGTACCATTCTCACGAAGATTATTAAAAATTTTAATAAATACTTTGCGATTTGTTACAACATGACCAGGATACCTATGTCGATATTCTGTAACTGCTGCCACAGCACTTCCATTGCAAAATCCATAGATGAAAATCATGTTGGCATATTCGGCATTAGTGAAGATACGCTACATTTTTCAAAACAAACCTAAACAGAATTTTACTTTTTTTAACAGACTTGATTTTTATTCATTGTAAAATTAATACAAAATTACACTTCTTAACAGTTTTCTGACATTTTTACGATAAAAATTTGACGTAATACTGCAAACACGATTGATCAGCGAAAGTTTATTTAACACATTACCACAATTAACTGACAACAATTAGTAGTATTTAAACAAATTGTGATGAAAAAAGTAGTCAGTGTTGCCAATTTGTTTTTCATAGGTCTAAAATTATTGTACCTACTAGACACATCTGTTTTCTTTTTTTGTAACATTTTCTTTTAAGTTTCCGTTGGTTTTGTTGTTAATGAGTTGACATGTTTAAAATTTTATTTGTTTTCTGTTGACATTATTTACATCAATCTTCTTATAATTAAATTCTCTACAATTGTTTAAAAAATGTATGATTTATTGCCAATTTAACAACGTTATTGTACATCAGATGAAAAAATAATGTGTTTTTTGACCCTATTTTTGGCGTTTTACATGGGATATCTTAGAAACTAAGTGAGATACTGTTCTGGGATCTATTTTTTCGATTTCCCAGCTCAAATACCATAAGAAACAATTGAATTTGCCCCTTAATTTACCTTCTCAGAATTTCAGAAAGCCTTAATTTACCCGGAGGAACTGAAACTCGGGTGAAATCATTCACCCAGTATAACTCGCTAACAAAGCGTTTTTGAACCTATGTTTATATAAACTTTTTTCTCATTTTTAGCCTCTAGAATGAGTTGTCAAAGTATTGCCCTATCCTCCTGAATCACTCTGTGTATATATATATATCCAACAAGGAAGAGCATATGTTCATTGGTTTTACCAGTTTGAACATAGTGTTTGTAAAGGCATGAGCACAGGCCAGTCATGTGTGGCAGAGAATGTAAGATGAATTGAAGAAAGTTTTGTACGAAGCCCAAGAAATTCAACACATAGAGAGAGCAGATAACTTGGAATACCTCAACCTTACTTTTCAAGCCATACCACCTACAACTTTTACAGGCTGTTTGGCTGTTCACAGAGGTTACAAACCAAAGCATGTTGAATTTTGAAATCAAATGCTTGAAAGTATGGAGGATGACACTTTTCTTCTGTATTTAATTTTTAGCTATGAAGCCATGTTCAATCTCTGAATAGATAACAATGTTCGCATATGATGTCTACAAAATCCCCATGACTATTGCATGAGAGACTCCCACAAGGTTAATGTGTTTTGCACCCTGGTGCAAACAAAGATTTACAGACCATTCTTTTTTGCAGAACATGGCTACTGGGATAACGTAGCAGGATATGCTGGAAAACTGGTTTTTCCCTCAACTAAATGAAGATTCACAATACTTCATTTGTGACAGAGCTCTGCCCCATTGGCACGTAGATGTTTGATGCTACCTGAATGAATCTCTATCTCAGTGATGGATAGGACGCTATGGGAATGAAGACCTGGCTCTAGTTTTGGCCTCCAAGATTATCTGTTCTCATACCATGTGACTTTTTCTTGTGGTGATGTGTGAAAGATGTAGTTTACGTACCAACTTTTCCAAGTAATTAGCCGACCTGTAGAAGTGTATCACAACTGGGGTGAACTCAGTAACACAAGATATGCTTCCTTTGTGTGGGATGAGTTCAGCTATTGCTTAGATGTGTACTGTGGAGCCAGAGGGGGCCACATTGAACATTTATTAATTGTATCTGTAAATTTTAGTATATCGGTTGTAATTTACTTCAAATTTGTCATTAGTTCTTAATTTGGAATGCAGTTACAAAATCGAGTATAATTTAGAATTACCTGTATATAAGTTTTTGAAAATTCAAATAATTCATTAACATGTTGTACACTGTGCTTATAAAATTTTGTCAGTTTAACCTGAAAAAATTTTACTTTGGTTTGGTGGTTTATAATTCATTTAATATAGTGGTGTGTGTGTGTTATTTTCACTGTGAATTACTTACTAATCATTGTTAATAATTTCCTTTACTTTTTTCAGTTTTAACTAGGGTTCAGGTAAATTTTAAAAGAACTCTTATACGTGTTGAGCACTTACCAAAAGACTGTAATGTAGGAGTCCGTCTAGAAGTTCAAATAATGAAGTAAGTATAATCATTAAACCCATGGTTTGTTGTTCAAGTGTTGATATTATACAGTGTGTTTTTGTATCTACTGAGCTGTTTCAATATTCTACTTTTATGAATTTTTCTCCCCTCCAATTTTAATGGACTGTTAATTTTATATTTCTGTTGTCCATAGTTTAATTTTTAGTTTTTGGTGATTACAGAATTATTATTTTCGTTCATGTTAATTAAAAAAAATTATATATTTATGTATAAGTTGTAAACTTTGTAGGATAGAATTTATCAACTTTATTTAGAAAATTAAGAATTTTTCGCACATCTTATTTATAATGTAATCCTTTGGAAGGGCTGTCGTGGTATAAAATAATAATAATTTTATCTATTTTTATAGAATAAGTATTTTTTATTACCTAAATTTTAATTCAAATTAAGAAAAAAATATAATAAAAGAAAAAACCAATATTTTTTATATTTATTGAAAGTAAAGTTTAAGAAAATTATTTTTTAAAAATTCATCCAAAACACTAACATTTTATTTAAATTTAAAAAATAATGTCTGCAGTCAATTCAAGAAAAAATATCATGACTTACTTTCCCTTTTGTACAGCAGATATAGCTGTATAGAAGAGAAAGTATGGTGATCGTTAAAAATTCTAAGTAGTCTTTGTCAGCTGCTGTCATTTTTTATTATGTAGATCGTGTTTTTTGTATATCAAAACAAATGCTAAACAATTCTAATTTTTTTTTTCTAATTGATATATAACAAATTATATATACATGCTTTTCTATAAATACCAATAACTGTAATCACAAATCACTGCTTAAAAAAATTAGCATAAATTGATAGTTAATGGTAACCTCTGCTTTTGTTCTATACTATGTTTTATCTTATTTGTGAAAAAAACTGATCAGCTGTCAGATTTTAGTGACTTAACATGGATTTAAATCATCCAACATTAGTGTGAATTTATAAGTCATTTATATTATAATAATGTCTATAATGCATTTTTTCTTTTTTGTATGTTATAGTGTAGATTATTGTGATGAAGCTGGTATGAATTCAGGAATCAGTCAATCAACTGGCGTAGGAGAAAAGACATTTCAAACTGCAGCATTTACAGCTAGTAAATTTTCATGTGAAGGCATATCATTTTATACTGATGAATTCGCTGCTGAAGATCGTATTGAATCTAGATCATACATTAAGGTAATAAGGTTATTAATTATAATAAATAATTTTAACAGTAAATTATTTTGCTTGTTGAAGTTTATCTAGCATAGAAAAAATTTATGAAGTAAAAGGTAGTGATTCATGCAATAGTCTTTAAGTTTTCAGATATTTAATAATCTAGGTTTCTTGATTCAAAGTCTACCTTATTGTGAATGTCACCTTCTTTATGAATGACTCTTCCTTGAGCTTGTTAAATCAATGAGTTGCCTTGCCAGAATATGTTGCTAATTTGAATTTGGTAAAAGAACGATAACCTAGGACTGTATTGAGGGATGATTGTACTACTCTTTCACAAGATAATTAAGTGAATCGGAAAGGAATTTTCAGATAAGGAGAAAAAGGAATTTCCATTATGGAGTTTGTTGAAATTGAAAATTCTCTCATTGCCTGATGGAAGTAATGGATAAATAAATCTAAATGACATGGGAAAATTTTACTGTATATTTTTAGTGCTTTATAAAACTTTTTCTTAACTTATTACCCGAAAGTTACTATTTGTTTAACCTATCCAGATTTAGTGTTAGACATCTATGGCAGGAGTTCCAATCTGTCCGTAGGATGTTCAGTTATTAAAAATAATCAGGTCCATAAGTGGTGCTCAACATTGAAAAATAATTTTGATAAAATTTTTGTTGATTTTGTAAATCATTTTTCTCTTAAAAATCTGTTTATTCATTTTTAATTCGAGGGTTATTTTTTTTAAGTTCCAATTAGTTGCGAAATAAAAACCCGTGGAAAAATCGGATGAACCTTTGCGCATATGTGTTGCGCAGCATCTCTAGTATGGCCTTCAATCATGTCGCATCACTTCGTTTAGTTCTGAACACGCAGCTAGCACGTAAACGTGTCTACAAAAATAGCATCTCCCGCCAAGTGTGAAGTGCGTGTAATTTGATTTCTTCTGGCTGAGGGGTGTGATGCACCTGAAATTCATTGACGAATAAGTAATGTGTACAGTGAAACTTCAATGAGTCACAGCAAAGTGCAACAATGGTGCAGGAACTTTAAAGCAGGACGTACAGATGTTTATGATGCAGGCAGTCAGGGTAGGAAGCGAGTGTCAACCGATGATCTTGTTCAGTGAGAGGATTAGGCAATTCGAGAAAATCGTCGGTTCACAATTTCTTTATTGAGTGATTCGTTTCCTGAAATTTCAAGGTCAGCTCTCTACACCATTGTGATTGAGAGACTTCAGTACCGCAAACTGTGTGCGAGATGGGTACCCAAGATGCTGTCTGACCATCACAAAACAATGAGAATGGACGCCCCCTAACGTTTCTCCAGTGCTACCACAATGAAGGAGAAGATTTTTTGAACAAAATCGTCACAGGGGACAAGAACATGGGTCCATTTCAAAACTGAAGAAACAAAAGAACAATCCAAACAGTGGATGCCTTGTTTTAATTTTTAAACCTATTGACATCCTCTTTATAAGAAAGCACTTTTATTTAATATCCTACCTGATAAATTTCAGAGAATTTTGGTTGTTCAGATCATAAATGATTTCTGTTAGTCATTTTGACCATAGATTTTTATTTGTCATTGTCATTCATAGTTTTCATGAATGGTTTGTCTTCTATTCCATAAAAATCTGCCCACTCTTCTGGTGACTAATGCTGTAAAATATTCTATTTTAGATTTATACATTCTTAGTTATCCCATTCAACATACACCCCTCCTCTACCCCTACAAAGTTCCATGTGAATTTTCCATTGTTTGAAACTCTACTGGAAGTTTTATTCTGTAAATTCTTTCATCACATACCGCTTTCTCTTTCACAGCTTCAACGATCTGAAGTCTTGTTCCTTTTAATGTTGATTTGACCTTAGGGAACGGATAAAAGTCGCATGTTGCCAGGTCATGCAAATAAGGTGGATGTTATACTTGGTTAGAAACATCTCGACAGACAATGCAGTGTGAGGTGGTGTGTTGCCCTGATGAAGAACCCATGACTTGTTCTTCCACAATTCAGGCCGTGTTTTTGTTATTTTTTCACGGATTTGAGCAAGGATCTCAAGTTAGTAATGTGATAAACAGTTCACAACCTAGTATAGTTCAGTACCTTCAGGAACCCGGTGAAGGTACACAATCCCAAGAATATTAAAAAAAAACAATCATCATTGCTTTGTATTTTGATTTGCTCCTTCGAGCATTTTTTTAGCTCTCAGTGAAATTGGGGCTTTCCATTGCATGGATTGATGCTTAGTTTTTGGATCATAAGTTAAAAACCAAGATCCATCATGTTATCACTGTTTCTAAGAAGTTTGTGTCATTTTCAATGGCATTCAAAGTGTCAGAACAAACATTTTCACGAGTATCTTTTTGTTTGTGAGATTATTAGGCATCATTTTTCGTGCACACTTTTTGCATTTTAAAGTTATGTAAAATTTGTCTTGTGCATTCTTTGTCAATTTCTACAATTCAGCAATCACATGAATAGTTAACCCAGTGGTCAGATCGGATCAAATTATCAATTTTTCTCATTATTTTTATCCATTTTTGATGTGGAAGGGTGACCCGGGCGAACATCATCTTCATCTTCTAAATCATCCTGGAAGTGCTTAAACCACTCAAAAACCTGTGCACATGATAAACATTCATTGCCATATACTTTTTTTAATAAAAGGTAAGTTTCGTGGGTAGCGGTTTTTCCAAGTTTCATATGAAATTTCACAACAATTCTTTGCTCTAATAAAAACACTTATTATTTTTTTGGCAAAACAAAAAATCAGATGTTATCTAAATGAAGGCCACGGCCAGATTAAAATGTCTACAGAAACTGGGGTGGCAACAATTGAAAGAGTAGGCTTCATGCTACACAGCTGTTGGTTGTACAAATTTGGCACATACACAGTGCTTCTATAGCGCAGCATTAGTCTATTATTTAATAGTCACACCTCGAAACATAGTCAGATCCATTACTCTTCAAATAAATTGTTAATAAAAGTTAATTTATTAACATTTTTTTATGTTTAAATTGAAAATTATTATTTAAAATTTCTTAATTACACTTTCTCTCTCTCTCTCCCTCTCTCTCTCTCTCTCTCTCTCTCTCTCTCTCTCTCTCTCTCTCTCTCTCTCTCTCTCTCTCTCTCTCCCTCCCTCTCTCTCACTCCCTCTCGCTCTCTCTCTCTCTCTCTGTGTGTGTGTGTGTGTGTGTGTGTGTGCATATCCACATAAATATATCTATAATGATCAAATTCTCTAGTTAACTAATTATCAATATTAATGGAATTACATTAGTAGTGTTATGGAACCGGTGACATCAACTAAGAGACTTTATTTATACCTAGATCATGTTCAGTTTTGATTTTCAATTATAACATGTTCGGTAATATGAGGGGTCGCTCATAACTTGCAAATGAAACAAATACGGCATAAAAGTTTATTTTATTTGATATAGAATCTATATTTATTTTTGTATTTACTCACCATTTACAGCTGCACATTTTCCCCAACAGTTAGCTAATTTTCTCATTCTGTCAGTGAAGAATGCTGTTTGTAGATTTTCCTTTATCCACAACCTCACTGCATGCTTCAGTTCATCATCATGCAATTTCATGCACACCACAGATGATGAAATGAATACTTTTAGTATCCCTCTTTAATTTCACAAAAAAGTGAAAATTGCAGGGTGCCAAATCTGGTGAGGATGAAGGGTATGGAGTAGGCTCAAATTTCAGCTTCACTAGAGACTGGTTGCGTGCTATATATGTGGCTGAACATTATTGTGTAGCTGGATTATTGGCTCCATGGATTATTGAAAGTGACTCAGGTGTCTCCTAAGTATTGTTAAAGTCTTTGTGATCATAAGGAATTTACAGTCCATCCACGTTTACGGAAGCTGTTAACATTCCTTTCATTGTTGTTTGTTCTTTTTTGTGAGTTTGCTTGATACCCACCGTGCAGATTTTATAGTACCCCAGTTGGGCAATAATTAACCTACTTTATCTTTCAGTATGCTTACGTGGGTTGCAATACGTTGTGTGATGTGAAGATCATGTTGATTGATTCATCCCCCTTCTTTTGGTGCTCTCATCAGTCATAGTGGTTGAATACTATGAGATTATTTATCAAGACTACTGAAGAACGACAATGTTGATCTAGTCACAATCCAGGAAACACATTATAACACTGAGAAACAATTACAGAAAAGGGGCAAAATACCTGAATATGACTTACTTGGTGCTACATACCATAATGCATACAGTGTCGCTACTTACATTAGACACGATATAGAAAATGCCACTCTCATCTCCACCTCCACAGGCAATGAAATTCATAATGTTGTAGTTAAAATCAGAAGTATAACCTACAGCATAGTCGGCCTATAGCATTGCTGTCAGTGACATATAAATTACTAGAAAGGCTTATCGATAACAGAATCTGTCTGAGAGTATTTGATGTTATGTTGATTGAATGAGCAGGCTTTAGGCCAAAACGAAGTTGCACCGACCAAGTTGTCTCGCTCACAAAGTACATTGAAGCAGGGTTCCAAAGAAATCTTATTAAAACCTCTGCTGCATTCATTAATTTATCAGCCACTTATGACACTGTCTGTAGAGAAGGCATGATTTGTAAGGTCCTCTGTTTAATCCCATGCAAATTAATGGCTTGCCTGCTTAATAACATTCTGAACGACAGACTGTTCAAAGTTATCATGGGATCCGATATTAGCTCACCAAGGAAACTCAAGAATGGCCTACCACAAGGGTTGGTACTTGCGCCACTCCTTTCATTTAAGGAGCACCTAATGAAAACTGCAGAGAAATTTAAAATGAGAAACAATATTATACATAAGCTCTGTGGAATAACATGGGGAGCATCGGCTTCCACTTTGTGCATATCAGCTCTGAACCTCATCCTCTTGGCTGGAGAATATTGTGCGGCAGTGTGGCTTAACAGCCCTTATGTTTATAGAATTGATGCTCAACACTATGAGAATGATTGCCAGGGTTATCAGGTTTACTCTTGTGAATGGCTCCTAGTACTGAGCCACATACCACCCCCAAATTTGGGCTGTATGAATTCTCTTACAAGAGAGTACAAGAAGATTATAGACAATCAAAACCTACCAATACATGAGGACATTGAGGATCTAATCATGGTTGCCTTTCATCTAGAAAGCCAAAACAGCAATTGCTACCACAGAGGAAGAATTCAACCTGACTGACGCCTGGCATCAAGAATGAACCATAAAGCAGAATAACTAAGTTCCATTTATTACTCAAAAGCCACCGGTTTTTGACTTGCAGAAAATGAGAGGCCATGGGTCAAGAAGTTCTGAAATATTAGTATTAGGGAAATAAAACCATAAGATGGCAGCATTTGTTGCTTTTATTTCCCATTGTGTTGCCATGTGCCTTTCAGTTACCCCTTCTAGTATTTAATATGGAAAGAGAATAATAGAAAACATCTGTAATCCAATATGTAATCTTAGGCTGAAGTCAGATTTTATGTTCTCAGTTCAGGTCGCAGGGTAGTATAAGTATAGCCTGTGTAGTATAATAGTTTAATTACATTATATTTTTTATTGCAAGTTGTAATTTGTAAGATAATGTAGGTTATATTAAAGTGTATAGTGCGTAAGGGAGACCTCATACAAAAATATCTAATTTCAACAGAAATATAAGAAAGAATATCATAACTCAGATTCTAATTATTTTTATAAGAAACATTTATTTGAAATTTCAAATGGGTTCATACTACCTCCCCCCTCTTATTGAAACTTTTTTTGTTTTCTCCTAGTATGTGTTTGACATTAAATCAAGAAATAAAAATTTTCACTGGAATATTCTTTCCTAAATGTTAAACAGTCTGCTTGTGAACTTGTTTTTCCGTTTTCTTTAAGGATTGTTAAAGTTTTAGAAAAAGATCTCGCAGATTAAAATTAAAAAAGTAGTTCTAAATTGTAGCCCATAATTGCAACCTCATCTTACTTGCTTGCTGAAAATAGAACTGTCATGAAAAGTAAAAATGATCTCTTAACATAAGTTTTACTTAATATTGTAATTCTTTTTGACTGCATGCTGGCAATAATTAGTATTATAAATTTTAGTTACTAAAGTATCATTGTATTTGTTTTAAACAGCATTGGATTATGGTATTTTAATTATATTCTTATTATTAAATCTTTAACTCTGAACTAAGATAAATTTAAAAATAAAATTTATGCTTTAATTTTGCAGAATGATCATCCAGATTTAGGTATGGATTTTGTTACTGCCAAAAGTGATATTAATAACAGGGTTATGGTTAGCAGATTGGCTGGTCGACAAGAGATTAGAGTCAAATTAAAACAAGGAGTGGCTGTACTTGGACCTAAGGTAATATTAAGTTTTTTGATTATTTTTTTCTGAAATGTTCAATTTTATTAGTTTTAAAATTGGTCATCAAAGTTAGTTAACATTATTTAACTCTTGACGTATAGTAGCTATACAGAGTCATCTCACTTTTATCATACTTATATATGAAGTGTGTTCAGGAAATAAGTACTATTAACTTATGTGATTGTTAGTGCAGTGATGAGTGGTCTGGGCTTACTGTTACTTCTTGTTTATTAGCTTTCTGCAGATTCCATTTTAGGGAAACTGGTGTGGGTTTATAATTTTTTTTGAGGTCTTAGATTGTTTGACTCTTGAATAATGAGACTATAATGCATTAAAAATACTATTGAACTACATTCAAAAAGTACCTTCTTTATTACATTGTGAATGAAATTTGATGTACTAACTAGTATATCAAATTTGATTATTTCAACTATGGCTCAATTATATATTCAGTAGCTGAAGCAAGAGTAGATTTAATTGGATCAGTCGCTTTACTTCAGAAATTGATTCTCCATATTTATAGGAAAATTATAATCATAAGTGGAACCAATGCACTTAATGGCAAACCAGTTTGAACTATTTTTAGATTATAAAAATAAAGTAGAATGTGTCTGGTTCACCCAATCAAATATTGGCCAAATATTCCATCCAGAAGTCAATTTTTTTTTACTTTGTGAACTTGCACATTAACTGTTGACTGTGGTATTTTTTTTAATGCATGTAATTTTCATGTGTTATTGGGTACTAGTATCTTTTAAGTTTTTGCCTCTTCTAATGCTACCCGTCTGACATTGATAAAACTATTGGTAAATTTTATATTCAAATATTATAGTACCACTCGCCTAGATCGGGTGCAAATTTAATTCTTTTGTCAGAATATAATCTTAAGAATTGTTCAATATGCCAAAAAAAATAATCAAGGAGGATAGACAAAAAATACACTTGCTGCATGGAAGGGAAATCAACAGGAGAAAAGCACATGACTCACCATGTCATATACAAGAATAAATGTTTGTACATGCTTTACAAATGTAGCCAGTGTGTTGAGGTCAGTGTCTCAGTTTCAGCAAATTTTATCTAATAGAAATTTAAAATAAACATCAGTGCCCAACAAATTAAGTCACTGTTTACCAACTTTATTGTCTGTTATTGACTTTTATAATATATGTTTTCAACAATGTTTGATAGTCTGATAGGGATCTAGTCAAAAATATATTGTTACTAACAACATGTTATTAACAAAATGTTAACGACAATGTTACATAGTTTAATAAATGCTTAACATTTTGTGTTAGTACTCTGTCATTAGCAATTTAATCATTAGTGTAAACTACCTTTATATATTCAGCCAAGTATATTATATGTGATAGAAAAATTGTTTTGATATCTTGGTTAATCTGTTTTAACTTATAGTCAACTGTTTACTTATTTTAAAACACATATAATCTAAACTTTATAAATACACTGTAAATTTTTCAAATGTATTGGATGAAAATATAAGACAGGGATCTGTTTGGTAAAACTCGTTTAAATTTTACCAAACAGATCCCTCCTTGTAACACGTTTCCAGAATTGGTTCTGGAAACATGTGTTACAAGGAGAATGGGACTTGATACTGATACTGATCACGAGGGTTAATGAAGTGAAGTGAAGTGGTTTTTTGTTATTTTTTTTTATTTTATATTTTGGTTGTGAGCTATTGCATTAATTTTACAATAAAGAATCATTGAATAAAAACTAAGGAACAAAGTTCCTTACTTCATATTTCTTATTGTATATAATGCAATTTATAATTATGGTAATTAATTCTTTTTATAGGTGGAGTTTGAATTAAATCTGGGCTCTCTTATTATTTTCTCATCTCCCAGGCAGCTGCATTTGCTTTCTGAATTAGCAAGTGGTTTTGAATCTGCTACTTCTGAAGATACTAGGTAAATATGAAAATAATGCCTTCAATTACTTTTAGTAACAATGCTTAAAAAAAGTATTGTAGTTCAATATACTGTAGTAGTTAGGTAAATAAAAAACTGGACTAAATGAATTTGTAGCTGTTCAGCAAAATTAATTAACTATCAAATTACGGAATACTGTAAATGGATGAATACATTTTTAGGAAAAAGATCTCTATTGTGTCCTCCATGTAATAATAAATATATAAAGAAATCTTTATATTAGGTGAGGTAACACCTCATTACTTCAGTGTTTAATTTGTAACACTGATTGATGAAGCTGGCAGAGTGTATCCCATATCCCTCTCTTGTGTGTGGAGGTATGATATAAAAAATTTAAGAAATTATAAAAGTAAACTTTTAAACTTAATCATTTTTTATTTGGCTGATCCATAAAACTTGGATAAATATTTCAAATTTTAAAGAATCTATGTAACGGTTTCATATTTTATTAGTTATATAAGAAAACAGCCTTCAGAATCAGAACTCTAAAATAGGTTTCTTAAAATGATTTACTTTAAAAAAACTCTAATAAAGGTGTAACATTTTTTTAACCCAGTTGATGAAGAGATTTTATGATAAAATCTGACTATCCACTTCTGAGATATTTTCTTTTCTTAAACTTCTGAGCACATAATGTTTAATCAGTTGTAATAATGAATTCTCTCTTGCCTTTCAGTAGGTGGAAAGTTATGGGAAGCCAAATGGAGCGTACAACTTTTAACCTGTTCGCCTTAGGGAAACTATGTATAATGTATGTGGGTATGTGGTGTGTGTGTGTGTGTGTGTGTGTGTGTGTGTGTGTGTGTGTGTGTGTGTGTGTGTGTGTTATAATCTAATGTATGAATAGTTGATCAATTTGAATGAAATTTTCATTGTTAAAATTTTCAGACGAATCTCTATCCACTTGCTTTATAGAATTTAAAAATTCTCGCTGTTGATGATATTGCCTCATTTTATTCAAAACACTTTTCTGTGTTTTTTTAGCTTATTTCTACACTCTGTCAAAGAAATTAAACTTAGCATTTGTAAAAAAAATTTATCTAAATACTCTTTTCTAAATTTGATGATTAGTGGTAGACCTTGTTCCACCTCTTTTCTGGAGTGGAATGATTTTTTTTCATCTTCTTGGTTGTATATCACATTAAAAAATTCATCAGTTCAAGATTTCTGCATATTTTAATTGGGTCTCTATCTTTTGTCAGTAAGAATTTTTAATTCCCATGCATTTCTCAATAGTAATTCACGTATTGTAAACGATAGAGAAATTTTTTACCATTCTTTATGATAATAGGTAAATATGCTTCTTGTAATCCAGCTCTCAATTATGCATCATTCATATTAATGTTATCAGTAGGTCAATAGACCTGTTGAAATTTTTTTTTAAATAAATAAAAGTAGGCTTTTCATCATATGGTCAAAGACACTTTAAAATGACATATGTGAATAGAAATTCTTTATTACAGAAGTATTTAATAAAACAGTTCTGAAAAATGTGCATTCAAAATTACTTTAAAAATTCAAATTCAAAAAGTATATAATGCAGTTATATATATAATACATTCATAAAATTATTGAATTTTTTGACGGTGGTAAAAGGTAATTGTTTCTTGTTAACACTTAATAACATTTATGTTACAATAACCTGAATTGTTGGATAAATATAATTGTTATAACTGAATGTATTGATTGTGAAAGAATACAAACAGGAAAAACGTGAGGATGCAACTGAACTACTAAGGAAATGTTAACTGATATATAGTGCATATTAATTTTCAGATTTGAAAAATTTAGTGAATTCTTTTTCCAAAATAAATATACATTATGTAATAGCTTAGAAAGTATAAATATAGTTTGATATAATGGAATTAAATAATAATCAAAATATATTACAGTAAAGAAAGAATAATTATATTTATAAATATAAACAAAAGATTGAATTAAAAAAAGCCATAAAAAAAATTAGTTATTTATATTTGTAAAAGTAGTTAACAGATTAATTTTATGATTTGTCATGACACAGTAATTATTAGTGAATACTTATATAAATCCCTGCTCACAAAAATCTCCCTCTTAAATACTTCACTTATCAAAATTATTTTTATAGCCATGATTTTTCTTTTGGAAACAGAACTTATAAAGATTATGAAGAAAATTTATTTTATCTTAATTTTAGTCATTTTGATTTGTTTTTTTTACAGTCTGTTAACTCAACCTAGAACTTCTCATAAACCTATGGATATTTATGATTTTCAACGTATTGAACAGCAATTAATGCATCAATTACATCCTGCAAATACAAATTTAAGAGGAAATAAAGGGTTGCAGTGTATGCAAGGCTGGTCTACCGCACCAATGGGTGGTGGTCAGTTCTTATTTTCATAATTTTTTTATTTAAATGGTTTTATAAAATGAAGAACATTAGCTGTAAAATAATCCTTATCTGTAAATAATCTGTATTTTCAATTCTACATTGTTTATTTGTTTTTATTTTTCCCCCTTCCTTCAACGTCTTTATCATTTGTTCAAAGATAGCAAGGAATATTATTAAATAATGATTATAAAAAGACTTCCACTCTTTTATCAGAAATGCTAATAAGATGTGTATCACCCATGGACATGCAGTCTGAACCTGTTGTTATATCAGGCTTTGGTACAAAATCTCATGTCATAATCATTAAAGTAAGAAGTAAATTGAAATTGGAGCTTGGTAAAATTAAAGGACTTATTGTGTTATAAAGTGTATTTACAATACCGGCAGATGACCAAATTTTTGCCTGTTAATTTGGGCTTCAAGAATTTCAATATAGCCTCATTTTACTCTTTGAGCAGAAATGAAGGTTATATTAGATTCTTTACTGCTGTGTAATTTTGAATCTTTCTATCTGTAGATGACCTACCTTAATATGCAATCTATTCTTTAGCTTACTAGATACTACAAATTCATTTGGAGTTGGGCAGGTGGGAACTAGAGTTTTTTTTTTTTAAGTTTCTGTGGAGGTAGTTTCTGTAAACTATCGTGAGCTAACCTCTAAGGAAGCATCTATAAGTTTCCCTAAATAGTCCTGGATCAAATTGTAACCTAATATCTTGATAAATTTTTAACACTTCAGGAGAGCATTCTAGAATTAGCAGGTGAGAAAATCAGAATAAAGGGGAAATTAAGGTAAGGATTAAATCTTAAGGTTGAAGCCATGCTTAAAACTGATTTCTATAATCATTAAAGTTAGAAAATATATCATTGCATTATTTTTATATTTCTTAATGATTAATATTCATAAATATAATCATACAGATAATTGTGTAATTTATATTTACAATATAAATTAAATCTTTTGTGCAGATTAATTGAAACTAAAATTATATTTATATTCTTTTTTAGTTATCAATTTTTTTTTATCAGTTATTGCCCTCCCTTTTATGTTAATTATGTACTATTTGTTTATGTATTAGTTTGGCTTGACACTTTGGGTAGTTGTTTCATTTTTTAATTTTGCTTATTACTTTGTATAAGTTTTTGTGATCGCTAATAGATTTATCATTTTCATATAAAGATGTCATTCTAAGAAAGCGGTCTTTTCTTATAGATTTTTGCATAAACATCATTCTTTTATTTTAAGGAAATTATTGCCAGGTGAATTTCAGCAATAGAATCATGAAATTAGTTTATGCATGAAGAATTTAGTAAATAAATTTAATTTTGTATTTAATTCCTTAGATGAAAGTGATGATGAATTCCAGCCAGCAAAAGGTGTAAGAAATAAAAATTCTACAACTGACTCAAGACGTCTTAGTGACAGTATTTTTTCTGATGCCACCAGTTTAGAAGGTTCAGTTACATCAAATTCTAGTAGTGCTACATATTTAAGGTAATCCATGTTTTTTTATAAATTAATTTTGATTTATGATCAATGGTTTCTACACGAATTATGATACAATAAATATATTCAGTTGGTAGAGCAGTTTGAAAGTGTATGTTTGGAGTGTCGCTTTATATGGAAGTGAAACTTGGACAATCGGAGTATCTGAGAAGAAAAGATTAGAAGCTTTTGAAATGTGGTGCTATAGGAGAATGTTAAAAATCAGATGGGTGGATAAAGTGACAAATGAAGAAGTATTGCGGCAAATAGATGAAGAAAGAAGCATTTGGAAAAATATAGTTAAAAGAAGAGACAGACTTATAGGCCACATACTAAGGCATCCTGGAATAGTCGCTTTAATATTGGAAGGACAGGTAGAAGGGAAAAATTGTGTAGGCAGGCCACGTTTGGAGTATGTAAAACAAATTGTTGTGGATGTAGGATGTAGAGGGTATACTGAAATGAAACGACTAGCACTAGATAGGGAATCTTGGAGAGCTGCATCAAACCAGTCAAATGACTGAAGACGAAAAAAAAAAGGTAGAGCAGCCAAGTAATATATTAAAAGTTTCTGACTCAATTGATGGCTTGACCTTTTTCTATTTCATTGTGTAACATGTGAGATAAAATATTATTTCTGGAAACAACTGTGTACTTCGCTCTATATTTGTTGGCTTGATCTATTTTGTTAGATAAAAGAAATCTGCAATCCAAATTGTGCTTTTTTAGGATACCGGGGCTTAACATTGACATTGACAATTTACTAATAGCACCATTTTGCAATTTTGTATCAACAGAAAAATTAGAAGTGATATAATTTTGATTAAAGAAATTAAATTAAGAAAAGAATTTATTCACTACATTTATCATTAATTTCTGTTTATTGTGTCATTCATTTACATCCTGATAATTATTCATGCCACACAACTGCTTATACTTTTGTAATTTTGTTTTCATAATTCATTACAGTTGTTGGTTTGAATTTCCCACACTAGTCATTAATGCTATTTTTAATAACTGCCATAGTCTTTCTAAAGCTGTACATATTGTCAAGGCTGTGAAAATACATTTCTTTATTAGCATTTCAAGTTGCCACAGATTATGATCATGTTAACAGTTTTTTTTTGCTTGCTATTCAGTGCACACTATTATTTTAGAATTTCCATTCTATTCATTAATTTAGAATTTATTGAATTATTTGTTTAGTTTGTGTATAGTTTATTTTGGTGTCTTAAATTTAGTATTGATATTTCTAAGAAATAATTTGAAACTAATAAATGACTACTATAATCTCTTTGTTAGAGAATGATATTTTAGAGATGCATCCTTATTTTTGTAATTTGTATTAAAAAATGGATTTGGGAAATGGTATGATATTTCCTGTACTTCTAGCTACTTTTCACTGAAGTGATCTTCATAAAATTTATGTTAGTTATGTTTGTTATATTTTGATCAGTGTAGCCAATATTTTTGTTACACTTATATTACAGATTTAAACATTTTTAAAGATATTTTGATTTGAATTATCATTTTATTAACTTTTATGTATGGAAAATTATTTTCATAATATTAAAAAACATTTAAAGTTTTAATGTAAACATCATTTAGTATGGAAAATAAAAATTGTTGTACAAGGTCTGCAAAAAAGTAATGAGACTGGTTCAGAAAATCCTTTTATTTAATATTCAATTATACATGGTCTCTGCCACATTTGAAATAGTTCCCTTGGGAAGTCATGCAACTCTTCAAATGGTTTTCTCATTCTTCATAGCAGTTGGGACTCAAAACTGGTATATCCTTCAGATAGTGGATTAAGGGTTTTTTTATGTTTTCTACTGTTTGAAAATGGTTTCCTTTTAGGTGTTTAAAGTTGGGAACAGGAAAAAGTCGCAGGGTCTCAAATCAGGTGAATAAGGTGGTTGAGTAACTACAGGAATGTTTTTCTTTGCCAAAAACTCATTAATTAAGAGTGCAGTGTGACAAGGTACATTGTCATGATGCAGTATCAATTATCTTTGATGGTCTCACGCAAGCAACTCTTTTTCACAGTTTTTCAAAAATTCCTCGTAAACATATTGATGTATGGTCTGTCCTGTAGGAAAAAACTCCTTATGGACAATGTCATTACTATCGAAGAAACAAATTAGCATGGTTTTGATTTGCTCATTTTTGATTTTTTGGGACATGGTGAGTTTGAAGTGTTGCCACTCCTTGCTCTGGCATTTTGTTTCTGGGTCGTACTCAAATATCCAAGATTCATCACCAGCAATAATATTTTTTAGAAAATCAGGATCAGTGTTTCAATTCGCTGTAGAAGATCGCAGCATACTTTCACCCTGTTGTTTTTCTGTTCAGCAGTGAGGTTTTTTGGGGCCAATTTTGCACAAACCTTTTTCGTGTCCAATTCATTTGTAAAAATTTGATAGACTGTGGTACGGTTCAAATTCAATTGTTCTGTAATCATTCTGACAGTTAATTGCCAATGGCACCGTATCAAGTATCTGATTCCCTCAACATTTTCATCACTTTTTGATGTTAACAGTCTTCCTGAGTGTGGATCGTCTGTAACTGATTCCCGGCCATCTGAAAATGCTTTAAACCACCTAAAAACTTCGGTTCATGACAAAGCGTCATCTCCATACACCTTTTTCAATTATGAAAACGTTTCAGTAGCATTCTCACAGAGTTTAACACAAAACTTGATTGCACAATGTTGCTGATAATTAGTATCACTCATTTTTGTAACGCACAACAAAAACTCGTTTCACGAAAAGTTTGTTTACATCTCACGTGACAACAGCTGACTAAAAATATTAATACCTAATATAAATCAGCTGTTCATATAACCATATGTTTACTAGTCACCTTATAGTATTATTGTCAACTTTGGCTTCAAAAAAAAAAAAAAACTAGTCTCATTACTTTATTTACAGACCTTGTAAATGTACTGAACTACGTGTTTTAAGTAACACTCAACAATTTTGATGTAATTTTATCTCTGTATAAATAAATGAAGTTTTTAAACAGTATACATTGTATAAAAATGTATAAATCTGTTTAACATTACATCTGACTTGTTTAACATAGAAGTAAAATTGAATAAGTTTTCTGTTTTTAGACTCTGTATTAATGGATTAAAATTAATTTAAACCTTTTATGAGTAAAAGGTAATATTTATTATTTGCGTTTATATATGATTATACATTTATCTGCTCTTAGATAAAAAATTAATTATTTTGACATTGTAGCTTTAGAAAACTGTCTAGGAGAGTTGAGAATAGTGTTATGTACATGATAGATAAGTTATACTGGACTTGTATTTTTTTTTATTTTAACTTTCAGCAGAACATTTCATGTGTAAAACCAGATTCAGATAAAGTGATGTAATCTAAATCTTTAATTTATGAACTGATGTAAATTAAATTTTATTAATTATTTATTAATAATTTTTTTTTTGTGTTCTATAATATATATGAATTTGATTGGTTAGTAAGTAAAAGTTGTTTTATTTTTAATAAGAAAGCAATATATTTAATTTTATTAATATGGTTTTGATCTTTGAATTTCACCTTTTTTGTTTTAGTAAATCACCTAGTGAAACTTACTTTACTCCATCTCAGTCCACTACACCTACTAGAAGTAAAAGTAAAAGAAAAGGTATGTATGAAGCCAGTTAATTTGTATTTGTCAGTATATTATTATGTTATTATCCAATTTTAATTTCATTTATTACATTCAACATTTAATTATGTGAAATAATTATTGCATGTAGATGAAATCTGAAAGTATTTAGTAAAAAATTTTTATACATTGCTTGTAACACCTTTTCTTCATAGTATCTTTGCATATCATACAAAATTAAACATATCTAACCCATTATTTTCTTTTGCACATTCAATGAGGGCTCTGGCTGAATGGCGTATAGTTAAAAGTGTTTCTATGTGCCACAAGATTCTAGAAATAAGTGAAGGTTTTAGGAAACCTTTTTCTTTTCCTTTTTTTGTGTCATCAGAGGGGAAACCTTTATAGGCATCATGTGGTTTCATATCCCATAGTAGTGTGGGACTCTTCCTTGCAGGCCTGGCCACTAAAACCTCTCCCTCTACAACATGGGGTAGGTCCACCTTACAGTATTTTCACAGTACCCCTTGTGTCTGGTCTCCATCCGCACCTCCAAGGCCCTAACTCATAGGGATCCTCCATTTTATTTTAACCTTGACCTTGGGGCCAGGGATCTGTTCCAGGGATACTCAGAGGCAGTTATTCACCTGTAGACATCTGCCTTTGTTCAGATTATCTTAACCAATATCATGGATACTGTTTGCCATGATCATTCATTTAGAGAAAAGACAGAACAGGCTTCATAAGCAGACCATTTGCAAAAACAGTGATTTGTGCTTACTAGTAATTTGTTGCTCCTTTCCAGGGTATGGGTGCTTAATCTCTCATTTATTGGGGATGCCTATTGTTTATAGATATCCTTTGAGGTATCCTCTGGGTGTGTTTATTTTTTACTGCAGGTTCTTTATGATTAGATTATCTATCAGTTTTCTTTACCCATGATCATTCATTTTCCACCAATTTGAGTTTAGACCTTGTTATTTATATTGATACTTGTAAAGCTGTTATATCCCGTTAGATCTTGTCAGCAGTGGGGTGGTGGCTGCTATTGGACTTGTCCAGGATGGCACAATGTATTAATGGCTGAAGTAACATTTGGTTTAGGCAGGCCCCATAGTCCTTCCTAGAATATAGATTAAATTTCCTTGTGTGTTATTTGTTGAATTAACTTATTTAATTTTAGAGAAACTTTTAATCTTATTTACCATTGTAAATTTGTACTTAACTTAAAAATAGTCACTGAGAGTCTTGTTTACTCCTAGAAAAATAATTTTTCTCTTATTTATTCACTCAGGATTCATTTATCAAGAAAAGAAGTAAATAATATTTTTGAATGTGTTTGATCCTAGCAGGGAGTGTAAGTTTCATTGTAATTACTCTTTTATTTCAATAGAATGCTTATAGACCCAACAGTTTTAGAAAATATAATTTTGAACGCTTTTAAGTTTTTTCTCAACTTATTATTGAAAATTACTGACATCTGTAGGAACACAATGGTATTTCAGCTAATGAAGATTGAATAGACTATTATTTAGAAAACTTTTATCTGCAGTACTAAGTTCAGACTGAAAGTACAAAGTTCAAATCACCTAATATCTTAAAATTTATTTATTTTTTATCGATTCTTACCAGTTTTAGAATTGAAAATGGGAGTTATTTATTTTTAAGGTGGTTCATATTTGAGGAACCATTTTGTGTAGATGCATCAGCCAATTTTGCTCTGTTTTAACGTTCCTGTAAACTTTAATAACTTTCTTGTTTTTAAAGATATAAAGTTTAAACAAAAACCTTATTAATCTGCATAAATCTTATGACATTTTATGTCTAGACCATATATTTATTGGCTTGTGAAAAGTCAAAAAACTATTTGAATATTTAAGTTGTGTAAACACGACCTCAACTTTGGAACTAAACAATATTTTTGGAAAGAATTAGAAACTCAACCTTCAAATTTTTTTTTGTATAGAGACTGTATGGAATTGCTGAAAAAGTCTTAAGATGTAGGAGTCATATCCTTAATTTATTTTCTAAGTACTGTAATTTTCATTATATTGGCTTCATTCAAACTGAAATAACTCAAATGGGACACAATCTCAAAAATCTTCAGTTTACATTAAACTAACTTTATAAGCATAGTAATAAGTCATTAAAGTTATTAAAATTTGCTCACTGTGGGTTTTGAAATAGGTGAAATCACATTTAAACATTATACTGCTAAAATTTGATTAACTGTATGAAAACAAGTTAAAAATGGCACAATTTACAATCGTATATTTTTTAATATGATCTGATTTATATTCAAAATTAAAACCGTTATGTTTGTGTTTTTATGGCATTTTAAGGTGTAACTTGCATAAATAATTAAGTTATTTGTGTACAGCAATTTATTGCCTATGTTGAAGTTACTTTCAATGGCAGTAGTGAATTTTCTCTTAATTCTACGCTTACTGTTGGCATTGATTACTTTTGTCAGCATTGATTATTGGGAGAGATTAGGAGACCTTACTGTATATAATAAGCACTTCAGCCATTAGGCTTGCTGAAAAGCCTTCAGACAGAAAACAGTCCACAAGTGCCTCCTTATAAGATACCACGGATGTACTATTTATATAGATCCTGGTATTAGCATAGGGAATGTAACAGTTGGCTGCGCCCATTCAATGAATAATGTGGGAGATGAATCAGGGATAACGGAAAGGGGTGGCTACAGAAATAGATTATCTGCATATGAGAATAGTCAGGTTACTTCACAATTTTGCCCATGTCCCAATTGTACCTATAAGTAAAGTACAGCTGTGTGTTAATACTTCCTGATTTTACATATATTTTAGTATATCTATATTATATTTTATGAAAATAAAAATCATTGTACAATTTCTTTGCACTGTTGTATTTATAGTAAAGGTGAATGTGTTATTTTGTTGAACAGGTAGTTCATCAGGTGATAGTGATCCAAATGCTGAAGTGAGTTCGTTTCACATTAGTATAGGAAGTGTAGTTTTTATATTACTTCATGAAGATATTATGACCACATCTCCTGACACCAATTTACTAGCTCCTGGGTCAGTCGCCGATATGTCAATGATTGCTAAAAATTTCTTTCAAACTGTTGGATTAACATCAGCTGTAGGTTGTGTAAATAGAGATTTTAATTCAGCTAAAGAAGTATTTGTCAGAGCCTGTCAACATAGTCATATTAGGTAGGATTTTTATTTTAATTAATAAAAGTATGTTATTTTAGTATTACTGATTTTTATAGTTTTGTTAGTAAAGAAAAAAAGAAAACGTTAGCCTCTTAACATTTCTAAAAATATAGATCTTCATTGATCTCATTGCACTATACAAACAAAATATGTTTTGTTTTTCACCTGTATTATTCATCTGAATTATTTATAATTTGTGACAAATACAATAGTTTGATCTCACCTAACCCTTTAAAGTGGAACCTAGTCAGAAACCACTGTGAAAGTGATTTATTTAAAATACAACATAAAGTTATGATTATGCACAGTTTTTGAAAAATAAGATAACCTGTAGCTTTCAAATTTTTTTATACTTTGCCTACCTATCTACTCGTATGTACATAATTTCTAAATTTATCATTTACTGTGGTATGTCAATATTAATCTTTTATTTTTAATATTAATTTGTGCAATTATTTATGTTATTTTTATATATAACTGGTATTTTAAATAGTTTTTATCTTATTTGTGTTTTTTAGGGTATGATAATTTTCAAAACACTCCTCTGGTGAAGACCAGGCTTACGGGTGCACGTGTTACAGAAGAAAATTTCCTTTTTTCCCCTTTTAGCTTTTCTGTTACTATAAACGGCAGAGGCTTTAGCGTTATTTTAAGGATTCAGTACAGTTGTTTTGTGGTCCTTGAACCAGAGTATACAGAAATTTAGAAAAACCAGTTAAATCCATTGGAGTACACATTCCATTTATTTAAAATACTCGATCCATCACCATCACTTCTGTCCCCTACCTCTATCACAATTTCGTTAATTCATTCTAAATGTTTATCTGTTCACAAAGATGAAGAACTAAAACTGTTACTGTCAAGAACTGCATTAATAATATCATCATGTAGAACATGTGAACAAGAAGCCATCATGAGAATGTAAACAAAAACAGAACAAACATTTAGATTAAGAAGTGGACTCATGTAGCCTAAGAAATAGTAATTTCATCGCCGTACTAATACAAAAGTTTTTTAATTATTTCAAACGATAGCCAAAAGAGAGGAGCACAAATTGGTGTTTTAATGAAAGTTAGAGCTACCTCTGCAGTCGAGTTATTGTAGTTCAAATATGTGCGCAGTTATCACCTGACACTTGAGTAAAACTAGACAGTGACAGTGCGCTTATGTGACAGTTGAGGACTAAGGGTTAAGATGTTACGTACTTGTAATAAACCCAGAATTCTCTTCTATGTCATCTACACATTATTAATCGTACAAGCAACAGTAATAAGATTTATACTAATAGCCATTACATTTGTACCAGTAGCTATTTATTACATTTTGTAGAGGTTTTTTTTTAACTTATTTTGGTTATTTTGCATCTAAATACATGTTTTATATATCATTTAAAAAGGTAATGTATTGAATTCATGTGCATGCATTGTTAGCAATCTATTTTTCTTTCAGGAATGAAGTACAATATAGTATGATTTTATTATGTCTATCTACTACTATTTCTAGAATACTTATTTACTAAGCAGTTTTTGAGAAATGATTGCCTTTATTCACTTAAGTAATTTGTTTCCTCGTAAATATTGTATTTACGTAAAATATCAGTTAATGCACCATAAAGTTGAACACTTTGAAGCGAAAAAAAAAATATTGATGTATATTTTATGGAATCATACAATATTTATAAAAAATTGAAATTTTGTTCTACCCACATCATGTACTCTTTATGGCTAGTTAATTTTTTATTTGTATGAGAATGAATTGTAAAGAATGAAAAATATTAAGGATGACAAAAATTAGAATATACAAAATAGATGTCTGAGGATGTTATAAATATTTTGGTACAAAATATATTGGAGAATTGCATATTAAAAATAAATAAGGGAATGTTAATACTTAACAAAAAGGAATAAATAGTCTAGTTTAATTATTCTGTTGGCAGCGAAATATAATTATACTTAAAAAATAATTATCATTTACAAAGTGCTTAATCCTTTCCTGTGTTTTCTGTTTTGCAGAGATATTTGTTTTGTCAGAATGTATTAGAAGTATTATAATAAAAACGTTTTTTTATATTAAATGGTAAATGTTTACCTTATAGGTTAACTTGTTTTAAACTCTATAATTGATTATGTTTTCTGATAAAGCAAAGTTCTATAAATGTTTTTAACAAAAGAAAAAGATAAAAGAGTAATATTAACCTGTAGGTAAATGCTAATTTTTTTTATAAATAATACAAATTTAAGCTGTAAAATTTATTCTGCTATATTTAGTTACAAATTATTGGTGTAATTTATTTTACAAAACTACTTAAAAATTTGTAAATTTTGAGTTTACTGCATTTACTAAATAGATTTTAATGTAGAAGTATGAATTTCTGAAAACTCGACTATGCTTTACGTGAAAAAACATATTTCATGGGAAAACTGCTTTTGAGAAATCCACATTCAGGAAAAGCCTAGGCCAAATGTTACTTAGGAAATGTTTTATTTTGTGGCAAAATAAAACAAAAATTTTAAGGGGCTGATTTAAACTTATTTATTCCACTTTTTTTTTCCTAACTATTCTTATGAACTAATACAACTGTACAATTAACAGTCAAAATACCACTTTTTCTATTGTTAAAGTGATAACTTTATTTTTCTCCTGTATGAGATGTGAAATATTTATTATATATTCATTGATTGAAAATTTCAATTCAGTTTTATTTGGATCTTTGTGTTGCCATTTGTTTCCATTTACATCATGTTTGCTACAGTACAAGTTACCTACCAAAATGGATTTTGTTCTGTTCCTTTTTTCTGTTTGATATTCCAAACCGTTTATTTTTAATTCCATATATATATTACTATAATATTTAAAATACGGTAAAGTATAACGACTAACTTGTCACAGTATCTTTTTAAGGTAGTGTTTCGTGTTCCGATTTAAGTTAATTTTCAATCAAACAACCATCTACCTCATTTCAAATGGAAAGGCAAAGTGTATGGTAAATGTAATGATTATCCATAAGTGGGTAGTGTAAATCTCTCTGCTACCAGACTAATTACAGCCGTGAAATAATATAAAAGCATATATGTCAATTTTACTGTCCAAAACTACAAATATATACTGTATATTATATAATCTTTTTAATATTCATATTATATATGTATGTGACACAGATAGGTAAAAGGGGGATCCCTTGTCTCAAACTGAGCAATTTTTTACATCATGCTTATTTGAAAGAGCATAAAATTCTGAATAATTTGATACCAAATTCATAATACTGCATCATTTAATTGTTAACTTACATTAAATTTATTCAGGCATTTAAAAAACTCTGGTTTTGAGAAAAGGTAATCTGTTTAATAACAGTTTTTGTACTTTAAATGAGTGTTAAAGATGATTCTGTTGTGATAGTGTCTACTGTTTTGGAATATTTTGATGCTTTTCTTGTGATACACACTAAGAACATTGTAAAATAATAAAAAATGACTTAACCAATTAAAAGTTATGACAATTGTCAGACTATCACAAACTTAAGTTCAGTAATCAATTATCAGGGCAGGTTGCACATAATCAGTTTTTTATATTTTAAAATTTTAATTTTTTTTAAATTTTAATTTTTTTATATTAATTTTATACTTAAGATAACTTGTATAATATTTTTTTTAATAAACCAAAATCGAAAAATTACTTTTGCTTCTTTCTTCGCTTCCGTTTCTGTGTTGTAGGTTCTTGCAGATTTTCATTTTCCTCCTCCTACTGATCCGCACAGTTTGTCTTTAAATTGCTTTTTACAGTATTGTCTTATATTTTCATACGGTTTATATTTTAAGTACGGTTTATGTTCTTTGCTCAAGCCAATGGCAGTCATTTCTTGAAGACAAGTATCGGTGATTTTATTTTGTCAGTAATGACATGCAAGGTTTCTACTCAATCTAATTCAGTTTTATAAGATATCTTTCCTATCCATTCTTCGTTAAATTCAAAATGAAGGTATTTAATAAGATTTGGAACTCTTTTCCATCCTTCCCAATGCATTCAAAACACACATGGCACGATTTGTACATACAACAGGTCAGCCACCTGAAATTAGCATTTGAAAATTCTTCATTACAAAACTATTTAATTGAAAATACTGTAATTAAATAAGTTGAAATAAAATTGAATTAACATTTATACCATTCAATGTTGTCAAAATTAAAGAAAAAAATGTTTTTACTTGATTACAAAAAGGGACTGGTTGTTGTTATGGTGATTTAGTATTGCCGACAACAGATCCCTTTTCAAAAACATGGCATTCGTTAAATAATTAAACACATTTACTCTAGCAAAATAATTTTAACCACAATCTAGTTTAAATGAAACAGAAAGAAATCACAATATTGGATACAGCTAAAAACAGAAAATCTATGTTTTTCACGTACTAGTTCATTCTCCTGTATTTGTAAATAACAGTTTCCGACAAGAGGTTCCTTTTCCCAGTACAGATCACATATTGAATTATATTTATATCTTTATAAATTAAATTATAAAACATCTCTTAATTAAAAAAAAAATAAGGGAAAATATGTATCTATCTCTCTATTTTGTACTGGTGGTTCATATAATAGAATTTAAATATATATACAGTCAAACCTCTATATATTGAAGTTGAGAATCCTGGAAAAAATTTGTTAAATAGAGCTCTTCATTATATAGATGTAATAAGAATTCCCAGTCTAATTTTTTATGAATGTTTTATCCCATTTTATGATGAATTAAAATTTAGTACAGTTACAGTACAGTTTTATTTTTTATGTCCTGCATTACATATTAATCTAATACATTGTATGTACTGTATGAAAAGTATGTATCTCAGGAAAGGACTTACTTTGTACTTAGAATGGATGTAAGGTATACTTAAAAGCTTGTTGCACTCAGTTGTAGGTTAACACACTCTATTTTTATTTCTAGCACATACACTAACACAATTTATTTTTCACAACAATAACACAAAATATAAATACATTAACTTTATTTTAAATTGATTAAAAAACCACTAATCCTACTGCATTCCTTAGTTTTTGATAGATATTGTTAGGTAATGTTTACAGTAAATAATGTTTAATACAATATTAATTTATTACTTGAAAAATTGAGTAATTTTCTATTGTTTTCTGTATTTGAATAAGGTCCTATGTTCAAAAAACTTTTCACACTTATTTAAACATTCATACTTCATCCTTGAGCTGTAGTCCAAGCGTAATTGTTTTAAATGAGATAATCTCATCATCAGTAGGTTTTCTCTCCGCCTGTTGGTTTTCACAATTTTCATAATCTTCTTCTTTTACCACTTCAGAGGACTTACTAACACTATGAAGTACGAGGGTCGTATGTTGTCATAGTCTGGAAACTCGGAAACAATAAGCTGAGGGAATTCCAGTGACTTTTTACTGCACTAGTGTCATATCATCTTCATTCCGTTCTGTTGTGATGGTACTGAAACCAGCTTTTTAAAAACAATGGAATATTGTTTCATCACTGACATCATTAATCCATACTTTTGGTAATTCAGAAATGCACCCCCGGAGGTCAACAATAATAACAGGGGCAGTTTCGTTCTCTACAATGATAACATTTTTTTTCAGGATTCTTTTTTGGTAGTACAACTTAAGATTTTTAATTACTGCCTGATGCATTGGTTGTGTAATTGACATTAAGTTTGGTGGGAAAAATACGAACATAATATGAAATTGTCTTGAGGATGTGCCCGTACAATTATCAATAAAAAATATAATTTATTTTTTTGTCTGGTAGTTGTTTGTCCAGCATTTTTTACCCAATCTGTAAAAATGTCAGTAGTCATACATGCCTTTTTGTTAAATGTGTAGTTTACCTCTAGTTGACCCCTCGAAAACGATGTGGAGTTTTACTTTTGCTGATTACCAACATTTTAATTTTTTCAGTCCCTAGCATTTTTGCAGCCATTAATGTGGTAATTCTTAGTTTACCACGAAAGCACGGACCATTTTGTAAAAATTTTATAAAAGTATTGAGTAAACATTAGAAAAATAGACCTGTCTTGTCCACATTGAAAATTTCTTTTTGCGGGTATTCTTCTAAAATTGGTTTTAACACAGTATGCTTCCAACTTTCACTTATGGCATAAGTGACTTGCACTTTCTCTAAAAATTACTTTATGAATAATACAATGTCTTTTTTTAAACTTCAACCACCCATTGCTGGCCTGGAAATCTTTGTGTTGTAATGTGGCTCAAAATTCCTGGGCTTTTTCTTTAATTAATATCCTGGATAATGGAAGCATTTTTTCGCACATCACTGTCAACCATTTTAAAATGGCTTTGTCAATGTCATCATACCTATTAATCTTTTTCTCCCTAGATTTTCTTTATAATGGTCTAGTTCTTGTAATAACACTTCTTTATTTTTAATTTGTTGACAATGAACTGGGATAATTCCAAATATTTGTGATATCTTTTTTTTAACACTTTGTCAATTTTGTGTATTGCTAATTTTTTCTGAAACACTAAAGCACTTCAGTTTTGACATTGTATATGGCATACTAAAGAAACAGTATAGAACATTACTGTATAACACGAATAATATAATCCAAAGACAGAGACCAACTGAATTTATCCTAGGAAAAATTATTGCTGAACTGTATGTATGCTTTGAATAACAGAAGGAGTAAGTGTTAAATGTTTTCTAAGAATTTTATTTGTTATGTCTACATACTATAGATAAATGAATAAAAGTTTGTACAGTAATTTTAGTGCTCTGCGTTATTTAATGAAGTTCGGGAAATTCCGCTACTTTAATGTATAGGCAGACAGTAACTGCAAAACATGTGTTTAAATCCTTTGTTAGAATCTTATTATTAATGAGTTATAAGAGAATCTTGTGGATTTTCCTTTACTAATTCAATAAAAATAATCTGTCATTCTTGACTATTGTTAAGAATACTTTGTGTTGTATAGGTACAATACAGAAATCAAAAGAATAATTATCTCAAACTCACAGATATGTCCAAAATACTAACTAAATTTTATGTCATATTTAAAAAAAACCATTTCGTATGAATTACTGTATGTTTACTACATACTTATATTAATATCCAGTATGTCACAGTTTTGTTATATAGAGGTATGAATAAATAGAGGTAATTTATATACAGTTTTATTTAAATGTCACAGTGAAGTAAAAAAATTAATTAAGTTGAGGTTTTTGTAACATTAAGATTTGTTATATAGAGATTCGACTGTATATGAATTTATTTTACAAAACAAATAGTTTTGCTTGTTATAGAATACAGTGAAAATGTTCTCTTATATAAAATTAGTCCTTAAAGAAAAGTTTTAAGTGATTAATATTATATTCAGTTATATAAATGTAAAAATAATGAAATATTTTTTGATCACTGTTTAAAACATTTTTATAGAGTAGATGTCTTTCTGACCTGCATTACCACTTACGCAAAATATCTATTAAGGGTTTAACTTGTATAAGTGCATTTCAGAAATTATATATAAAAAAAACTTTTTTTATAACTAATGTATAAATAAAAAATTACAAATAATGAAAGTATGTGATTACAGATTATTAGCTGCTCCTGTTATTATAGAAGGTGATGAAAAAACGACTTCCACCACAAAACTAGTTAGTGCTGTTGTTACTGCTGCTAGTGTAGAAGTGTTAGAGTGTCTTATTGAAAAATCCCCTAATTCAGATGAAGAGAGTACGGTGGAATATGTTGAGGTAAGCAAATTTTTGCCATTGTATAACTCCATCCCTTATTGTAAACATCTCTGGATTATAAAATTTAGTTAGTTAAATACTTTAAAGAGGGGACAGTGAAGGAAGATTTTGTAATTTACCATATGTGCTACCAACTGTATATTTGACAGAGTACAGTGGGAAAAGTTATTTGATATTCTGAAAGAAATGAGTATTGATTGGAAGGATAGGAGACTGATCAGAGAATTGTATATGAAGCAAAACACAGATGTGAAAATAAATGAGAATCTCACAAACTGGTTAGAATTAGGCAGAGGAGAGAGGCAAAGCTGCTGTTCACCCACTGATTTTTTTTTTTTGTCGACGAAATGTTGAAAGAAATATTGAGTGTCCAGAAAGGAGTAAGCATAGGTGAAAGAAATATAAATTGTGTTAGATTTGTTGATGATGATCTGCTGATTGTAGCAAAGATACTCAGACATTACAAGGAATAAGGAGTAATAAAAACATTTGAAGTAGCGATGAAGGAGTGTAGGATGAAAATAAATATGAGGAAAACAAAAGTTTTGAAGGTGAATGAAAGGGAAGATATGGATGTTGGAACAGCAGAAGAAAAAATTGAGCAAGTAAGAAGATACAGATATCTCAGGATAGTACTAACTGAATACTAGAGTAAATAAGAGAAGAGCTTAAGATAAGAATTGTAATGGCAAAGGAAGGCTTTTTTTTTAGAAAGAAAAACCTCTGCAGTAACATAAATCTGAACCTAAGGAAGAGCTTGCTAAAATGTATGTTTGGAGTATACTTTTGTATGTTAGAGAAACATGGGCACTGGGGGAAAAGGTAAAAGATAAGATCAAGGCTTTTAAAATGTGGATCTGGAGGATCCTTACTTAGAGTAAATAACATAGAGGTATTAAGAAGATTAAATGAAGATAGATCAGTGCTGGTGACTATCAGGAAAGGGAAAGGGAATAATAAATACAGTTCTTGTAGGCTTTGTTGAAGGTGAAAAAAAGAAGAGGCTGGAGTTAATAAAAGGCATAATGGTTAGTGAAGGTTATGATGAGGTGAAAAAAAAGCATAGGACAGAAACAGATAAAAGACTAACAGTAGTGCCAGGGATCTGCCACCAAACAGAATACCACATGATGATGCTGCCAACTATCTATTGATGACATCACTCTTTTGAGTTCTTTGCATTTTTTGTACCAATGACAGTTATGTAATGTTGCAGTTTTGTGTGTTCTTTGCTTGTTTACTATTAAATCATGCATTCTACTTATAGGAATGGTATTATTTGTAAAACTATTTTTTAGGTAAAATATCATAAAGAAGGTTTTGTGACTTGCGATGTATAAAGTACCTAGTTACAGGAGGTAACTCTTATTATAATGATAATATTAACTAAATATTCAGCACCATAAAGATATCACTTGTAGGGCTGAATATTACCAGCATTAAGCATCGGTTTTGTGGGCTTGATATATTGATTCTCAGCAGTAAATTCAGCTCTATAAAGAACTGAAACCACTTTCTCTGGTAAGCCTGGTATAAATAATATATTGTTTTCATGAATGACTTGTTTTGGAAAGTGGTTGCATGTCATGTTGCGTGCCTTAACTTTAAAGTTATGGGACCTAAATTGATATTTTGGTATTTATATTATATTTTGATAATGAGACTATCAAAAGATATTAAGGCTTTTATCTAATTTTTACATTTAATAAAGGGGTAATGTATTTATCACCTGTAATAATACTGTTTATTCTGTTAATTTACAGCTTTTAAAATTTATGAGGTCAAGTCAAAAGAAAGAAGATCCTCAACCATCTGGCCCACTTTCATCTCAACCTGATCTCTGGCTTCATTTTAAAAGAGTTGAAAGGATAGGAAGATCTTCACATTCTCATATACCACATATAGAAATTTCGTAAGTGCTCATCTATCTTAAATTTACTATTAATCCTGCTTCTAATTTTATAAATTAAGATTTAATGAGAGATATTTATGAAACTTGTTTATATAAATAATTTTTTATGGTGCTTTTGATTTATCACTTAGATTGTGTGTAGGGCTTCAGATTTCCTTAAAATAAAAATTTTTGTATAATTAGAAAAAAATTTATTGTTATAAGACTTAAAATAAATTGTTATTTAAGGGGAAAATTAGGTTTCAAAATGCAGTAACTCTTTTTGCAGTCTACTCTTTTTTCTGAAAGAGTAGTGTGTGTATATATACATAATTGTTTTTATTTCTGATAATGAAAAATGCAAATGAAGATGAACTAGATTTTCTGTTGAGTACTAGTGATTTCTAACTTTTAACTTTTCTGCATTGCACATACTTCCATATTATCATGACAGCATCAGTGACAATTACCAAAGTAATTTAAATATTTTAGTATGTGAAAAGTTGTTGAAAATTAGAATTTTTTCACCCTTTTGTAAAGCATTCTGTGTATAAAATAGTCTAGGAACCAGAACCATAATGATTAAAAGAGTGAAATGAATTTTTTTTTGGAATAATATTGTTTTTGTTTACATTATTACTTTGTTCTCATCTGTTTATTGTTTTTGTTGTTAGTAGTTTAATTTTTGTTATTTTAAATTCATTTTTTGGTTGCAATTTTGTGCTTTATAGGGTCAATTTACAGCAATGTTGGTCTGAAATAGATATTTCAATAGTTGATAGGATATCAACCGTCCTCAGCTCTCATTCTATCTGCAAACCTCTTTCAAAAAGAGTTCCTCCTTCAATGGTAAGTTACACAATTTTTTTTTTTTTGTTTTTTTAGTCTGAAATGAATTGTAGTATTAGCTCTAGTTTTATACAGTTTTTCTTTTCTAGGGGAGTGTTGTATGAAAGGAGATTTCATACAACACTATATGACAATTTTATTTACAATTTTTCTACAAAGTTTTGTGAATTTTATTTTATTGCTGGAGAATATTCAACTCCTCTTAACTTAAAGATAAGCATTATCTTCTTTTTATTAATATCAAATCTTAAGAGACTTTAAAACAAGCAAATGATAAATCAAGCAATATGCAATCATAGTAGCAAAATTGTGGTGCTCGGCAAAATAACATAGAAGGTTGACACTTTTATTCAGGAGGTAAACAGTTCAAGTTCCTACTGGATTATATATATTTTAATATAAGTAGCTCTTTAATACTGGTCTAATACCATTTTGTTATTGGGCTCTTAATTAACAACATACCCTAGAATTGTGGTCTAGAGTGCATCTGCTTACAGGCTCTGATATATATATATATATATATATATATATATGGAGACTTTCAGAACAGCATAAAATTGTTCAATCAATCATTGGTTTAATTTACCTAAAATGAGACACAAGTCACTCCTGTAAGTACCGAAATAATTCTAAAAAACACTGAGATTCTATGCTAGCATATTAGAAAAATGGTGAGAAGTGAAGCAGTTTTCTCTTTTTTCTTCTTTATTGGCTCTATATGCCATTGCACTTGTGCATTCCAAGAATACAATAATACAGATGACATTCGGCTCTATTTGCTGACTCTTTCATGCTATTTACTCTAGGGAGTAGGTGTTTAATGATTGTCAGTAGTAAAAAAAAACAAATCTAACTTAGGTCTTTCATACCACCTATACTTTTGATGTCACAATCGAAAGAATGACTCGGCAGGTAGAATAGAAGAAAGAATTAATATACCCCTTTCTACCGTAAAACATTTTATCGTATACTCTACCTCAACATTATTGGGAAAGTCATGCAAGAACTGTCCCAGATTACCCAAATAAAATATTTTCACTGTTCTGTTAGGAAAGAAATTTTTGAGAAAGAAATATTAGTTGAAGAAAATAAATTGTACAATGCAATTTCTTTAATTATGTTTTTACAGTTCATTTATTTTAGATAGGGTTTTTTATTAAATTCACTCCATTTATGACAGCATCTTTGGAAATAATTAAATTGTATCTTCCAGTATGAATAATTACACTTCTCTTGAGATTATGAATGGAATGTTTTTAACCTCTTTTTTATGATACGAGATTTTGCATATAAAATAGCTTCACAGATACTAGTAGATGTTCCAGATTTACCATTATAACTATACAAAAAGTGTTTGCACTATGTTGGCATTTGATAACTATACAAAACTTGTTTACACTGAGTTGACATTTGCTTGTAATTTTTAAATTCATATAACATATTTTGTAATAATTGTCTGTAAGTTTTATATAGTGAAATAAAACATTTGTACTTAAATTAATACTTGGGAAAAGTTTGAATAATTTGTAAGTAATAATTATTCATAATTTTATTAGTCAATCATCTTTTTTGTCCCATTTGACCAACAAATGTACATTCTCTTTATTTAGATTAAATTTGAAGATAGCAAATAGCTTTCTTCTCATGATAGTATCCACCATTAGCTAAGTTTAATTCTTTTGTTGCTTATAGTGTTCTTCTATTATTTCCGAATGCAGTCATATACTGATGATGCACAGTTGCACAGCATTATTTTGGAAGCTGACATAATCATTTCCAGAAAGGTTTTACTCTTACAGCAAACAAAATATTTCAGAGTTGAAAAACAATTTTTTTTAAATTTGCTAAGATGACAATAAATAAACACAAATTTTGTAGAAAATTGAATTCAAAGAGCCTCGATTTTAAATAATTTTCAAAATTTTGTAAAAATACTCTTCAGTTATCTAGGTCAAGACTCTTTTTTCTGGTAAAATTGTCATTTCAGTAAAGTCACTACTTCAAATCATTTTGAGGTATTTCAATTAATCAATTTTGTATTGATGAAGTCCATGCCATTGCCATTAGTATTTTCTGTTGCAACCAAAGATGTAATTTGTTATTTAGCTCTTAATAAGACTTACTTCACTTTAAATGGTTGAATTGGAGTGTGAAGGTGTTTAGGAAATTTTTAAATACCTACCTCGTTATAATAAAAGGATGTTAAAAAATTCTCATTAATATTTTCATTTAAAAATAGTATTTATCTAAAAGGATTTTCTAATTGGAATGTTATTAAAATTTAATTATAATGTTTTGTATTTTACTCAGAACTGAACTTGGAACTAATGCTTACAATGATATTTAGAAAATCTGTTTTGTTATATGTAAACATGTACTTCATTTTCATAATAAATATCTTATTTAAATACTTCATAACAGCCAATAGTTTGATAATTTAAAGTATATCTTTGCAATGACTTTTCTGACGTTTTCCTTTTATTTCTTGTTAAAACAAGTTTGTGGTACCTCTCAATAGTTCATCAGGAACAATACTAATAAGCAATTTTTTTTTAATAAAATATGTGGTTAAAATCTCCATTGTAACTCATTCACCAGGGTAAGGTGGAAGGGACAAGAAGACTATTAAAGAAGAATTTCTTTACTGGGAAATTAGAGTACAGTTTAACAATTTTTTTAAACAATTTTTGTTAATTACTCCCAATTTTTTAAGTACTTTGTTAAGTACTGCCAATTTTGTTATTGGCAGTTTCATTCTGCCAATAACAAAAAAAAAATTATCATGTCCACTAGTATCTGATAGTAGACAGTCATAATAAGAAGAGATTTGATTAAAATGTAGACTTTTAATTTAATAACTTTTAATTTTTTTATAATGAAATTCATATATTGATATTATTATTGCTGATAAAGTTGTTAACAGTATGAAACTGCTGTGGTGAGATAAAGGAAAAATTCAATGTTGTAAAGATATATGTCTGTATATATATTAGGTTTTTTTTTATTTCTAAACTAAAACACATAATTTTTATTATCATCCTACCATATATTTGTTTAAGGAATATTTTTTCCTGCATGTTTCGCCGCATCAATATTTTATATTGTAAAGATGTGTTTATTGTATATTTTCTTTTACGTATTAATAGCCACCATTTATTTTTCAGATTACAGTAATCCCTCGCTATTTGCAGGTTTGGCATTCACAGTTGCCTCATCCAATTTTCTCAAGAGTAAATTTTACTAGTATAATTGCAAATAAATTAAAAAATTAACATCTAGTTCATTACTTAACAAACGTTTTGTTATTACTGTACAACTTTTATCATTTGAAACAATATTTTCATTCGTATGCAGGAAGAGGTTTTCAGCATAGTAGGGTAATTTATTAAATAATAAACATAACATCTATTTAATAATAGTAGAACATAATAAATTTACATGACGTCTATGTGTATATTTTTTTTTGTGAAGGTTTATTTTAACTACAGCCTAATTATGCCAATAAAGAAAATACAGGCTCCGCCAATCACTACTCCATTGCTGTTAAAACAATCTTGGCACCAGTGCTGACTCATTTGCAAACTGCAGCAGTTGGCATTGGGCTACTTATGTTGTTTTTTCAAATTCAGAACATACAGTAAAAACAACCAACCAGCAAGTTGCATGTGCAAGTTGCTGCTGTTGTGCAAGTTGTGTGTGGTTTTTAGTAAGTTCTGAGTCATGAATTATGGTTATTGCATTTTTTTGGTTATGAAGTCCTCCAGTGTTTTATAAAAAAAAATGTCCAAAGTGAAAAGAAAAGACAAAAAAGTTATGCTTTTAATTAGGAAATTCTACCTTCTTGATAAACTGAAAGCTGTTGAAAGCATAGCTTAAACAATAAAATTCTTTTTTGGTTATTTAACTGTAATGAAACACTGTTCGTTATATAAAGAAAAATGAAGAAAGGATATGGACAAGTTTAATGAATGGTAGGTTCTTCTCAATCGACTAAGGTTACGTTTATATGTTGTTACATAACATATAACGCAAAAAAGAGTACCTTTCAGTTCACTTCTTATTCGAGAAAAAGCATAATGTTTGTATGACCACTTTGTTAGATCTGAGAATGAAACTGGGACCATTGCATTTACATTTTCTGCTAGTAAAGGTTTGAAAACCTCAAGAAACTGTTTTCCCTGCACAATGTTAGCATAACTGGAGAAGCAGCATCAGCTGACCACTACACAAGCGTTCATTTCCAGAACAGCTGTATGACTTCATATCAACAAAAGGCTATTTAGCAGATCAAGCTTTTAACACAGATGAAACAGGCTTATGTTGGATGCATTTACGAACCTTTCTATAGAAAAAGGAAAGGTCTGCACCAGGTTTTAAAAAATCTAAAGATCGTCTGACATTCCTGTTTTACTGCAATGCTAGTGGTAAATATACTGAAACCAACTTTTGTTTACAAATCGTTAAATCCAAGGGTGTTGAAAAATAAAGATAAAAGTCATTTAATCAATTTTATGGAAATCAAACCAAAAAGCATTGGTAACAGCATCTCTTTTTATTTAGCAGTTTCATTTTTTTATGAAATGTGTTGAACTTTTCTGAAAACAAAGTCTTTGCCATTTAAAGTTCTTTTAACTGATAATGCTTCAGGACATCCAGAAGAAGTAAAATTTTTGCATCCTAATGTAGTAGTATTGCTTCTGCCACCAAACATGTAAGCTCTGATTCAACCTTGGGATCAAGGGTTCATGTTGCTTTTAAACCCTATTATCTGTGGCGAACTTTCAGCGAATTGATAAGTGAAACAGAGGTGGATAATTCATTGACTGTGAATCAGTGGTGAAAGAATTATACCGTTGCAGACATTAAGGAGTCAGTTGATGAAATTAAACCACAGCGATCAGTGCATGCTGATGGAATTTGTGGCCTGACATTGTTAAGAAAAAAATGAAGAAAACAGAATTTCTGATAACATTGTGAACGATATTGTACAAAGCACATAAAGTTCAAGGTGAAGTTTTCAATGAAGTCAAATGTTGAGGAGCTGGTGCACTGTGACAAGAAAGAGCTCATGGAAGAACTTAAGATCTGATAACACAGCCTTTATCTACTCTGGAAGATGAATGCAAAAATGAAGAAAATGTTCTGAGTGAATTAAACATAAAAGCTGTTAATGAAATTTTTTGTTTAGCCAGACAGCTAATAACGAAGATCGTTTTCTAGAGTGGTCAATAAATTTTAAACAACAGCTTGAAGCAGCATCAGTATCATAAAGCGAATTATGTAAAGAACTAAAAAAAAGAAAAATAACCAAAATTATGAGTTTTTTAAAGAATAAAGTAGTAGGCCTACGTTATGTGTTTAAAACATTTTGTTCTTATGTTTAGTGTTTATGGTTTTACATACTGTACATAAGTTTTTCATTGTTCAAAATAACATGGCGAATAAATATACAGTACTGTACATAAGTACAGTAAACATATTTATTATGGCTACATTCATTCATAAGCATACAGTGGGGTATGTTATAACATCATTTTTTAATAGATACTGTAGTGTACAAAATTGACATTCAGGTTACGCAAGAACGTAACCCTTTTTTTACCATATAAGTTTGGTTTTGCTATTCGTGCTATTTATATGGAATGGAACCCCATGAATAGCGAAGGATTACTGTATTATTTAATGATAATAAATAATGTAGTTCTTATTTAATTATTTTTCAGACACAAAATAGTTGTTTCAGTCAGGCTGTTGAATGTTCACTACTAGATACCAGAACTGATCTCAAAATAAAAAGTCCTTTTATTGTTATTAAACTCAGGTTGGTGATTTATTTTCATTTATTTGTGAAAAAAGTGATATGTGAATTTTTCAACAATTACATAAATAAATTAAGTTAGATGTTTTATAATTTTAGAGGCTTGAGCAATTACTTTTTATTTATATAGACTGTTTGTAAAAACCATTTATAGAATTCAGGGAATGTTTCCCCACATCAAAATAAAGGAAAAACTTTATATCAACATTTGTCTGTAAACCATTTTGTATCTTTAATAAAAAAATTTATTTCTCAGGAATGGTTAATCATGTGAGCTGAAGTATTGTATGATGCTAGGATACCTAGAAGTTTTTTTGTATAAAAATAATGAACCTGATCTCTTAAATCTATATAAAAGTGGTGACTATAATATAAACCTTTTAATTGTTATATTATTACAAAAAAAAAAAAAAATTAAGTGTTATATGGCAAAGAAAATGGTGCCTTATTTATCCAATTCTTTTCATAAATAACAAAGCTATGGCAAAAATTCTTGAAAAGTTGCTCTAAATTAAAAAAAAAAAAAAAACAATTTCATTTCATCCCAAATAAAATTGTAACTCGACACAATCTCACAGGAATAATTCTATTAATGTTACCATGTTATAAATTATAATAATTTAATAATATTGAAAGTATTACAATAAAATAAAATATTGAAATAATGAAAATAAAATAAATATTATATCATATTCAGCTCAATGTATTCACTTGGTCAGTAGCAGAAGTGAACGGCTTATAACAAAGACTTGTTATTTACTACATCTGATTTAATGCAAATTATTTTCCAATTTCATCAGTAGCACTATTATTTTTTTTCCGAATAGTTCACCATGGAACATGTTAATCATGTATTTATTTGTGGTTGTTAATTTTTTTTCTGTTTTTCTATCTACTGGTACCTGTTCATTCTTTCTGATATCTCTTTCCTTCATTCTTCAGAAAGTTCAGCACTGTTGTTCTTCAATTTTGACACTTCTTGGAACCATTTATTTGATCTTTTGATATTCTTTTTAAAATTTCTCGTTCTCTTATAATTTCTTCAGTTCTTTTAGGTCTTCTCAGACTTGTATCAACCATTCCGTTTAGTTTTTTTTTTACTTTGGAAGAAATAAATTCTTAGTCAATCTACTGTTATTTATTCTAAATAAATTGAAGTAAAATGAAATTCATCTTTTCCTTATTGTGTCTTGATAGTTTTTCAATTTTAATATAAAGTTTGTTATTTGGAATTAATTTTACTTTTTTTCCTAGGTTTTCTAGTAGACCTTTGTTGCACAGTCTTATGGTTTCTGCCACATTGACTTACTGGCTTTATCACAGTTCTGTAGTGTCAAAATTTTGAGTTCTATGATAAAGACTGTTATATGTGTTTTTGTTAGCTGGAAAGCTAATTACATTTTATTACCTCTAACTGTTAACACTTTTTATCTAAAGAATTCCAATTGATCCAAAATTATCCACTTTCTCTATTTTTTTATTATTTATACTAAGGAAATTGGGACAGTTTCTGTCATTAGTCAAAATTTTTGTTTTCTCAAACGCTATTTTAGTCCCATTTTAGCAACTTGTTATTTTAATTCTTTAATTTGTTGTTCAAATTCATTCTAGTTTTTAGCTAATAAATACCATATCATCTGCGAAAGCTAAACAATTAATCTTTAGTCCCCAGTCTTATTCCCCAAACTCTTTTTATAGCTACGTGATCAAGTTGAAATTCTCCTAAGTGGGGATTTGGCGAGATCCACATTTTCTGTTTGTGTGGCAGTTTTTTAAAAGCTGTGGATTTTAAAATTAAATTATGGGATTGCCAAATTTCTATTAATCTTTCCCATTTTTATTGGTTCTTCAGTGTGCAGCATATTCTCGCAACTAATTAAATCCTTCTTCTCGTTCTGATCTGTGCAGTAAAATCTCCCTAGAGTATTAGGTTATGTTATGCTTATCTGGAATGTTTACATAATGTCACTTAAAATAGCTCTATTTTTTCTTTGTTAATAGGTGCATGTGGATTAACTATCTTATAAATTTTATTTGTGCTTTTAAATGTAAATAGGGAAATTCTTTTGTTACACAATTTGAAATTTAGAATAGACTTTAGAATATTTTTGTTTATGATGAAACCAGTACCTAGATGTGGCATATTCTTCTTTATTCTTGCACCTTTTGCACATTTATAAATTCTGAAACCTTTCAGTCGAAAACATTTTCATCCATAAATCGTGATTCTTGTAGAGCTGTAATCTGAATGTTTTGAGTTTTTAGAGTGTCTATTATGTATTTTAATTCTCCTGCTTTTAAAAGTGAATTAACATTGAAGGTTGTGATAAAAGTTTTATTTTTTTACAGCGAATTTTGTTTTTTAAAAAGGTTTCCAAGTCGCTCCAATTCAGTTTTGTGTGAGGTTGCAGATTCCCCAGAATCAGAATATCTGCTTCCACACATTTGTGTGGTGGATTGAGTGCCACCTGGAGTATAATATTGTTATTAACATCACACATCCATAAATGATAATATTTTTTGGTAATTTCCCAAGAAATTACAGAAATACAACCTTGTTGTTAGCCTTTGGAGGCTTAAGCCAGCCGTCCTTAGCATGGGAAACAGATGCTGACCAACCACTGCCCAATCTGGGAACAGATGCAGCTAGATTTATTTTTTCTGTGTTGGTCCACAGGTGGTATTGTATTTCCCACTTACCCTGCATATCTACAGAGCTTTCCCTTACCTGCTGACTGGAGGTCAGGTAACCCTGGTGAGGGTGTAAAGGGTCCTTGTCTCTTAAAATCACTTAAAACATACTCACTAAAACACTCCATAAATAAGAAAAACACATAAAATACATAAACGGTTTTCAATGAAATGATGTCAAATTTTCAAATGTTGCAACAATATCAATTGAATATTAATAAATCATAATTTCATTATAAAATTTGTTTAATCTCATTCTTTAATGTCACGCATAGGCTTCCTCTTAGGTCATCCTTTTTTTCTTCTCTTTTCCATTTAAAGGCCTTGATTGATGTCAGATTCCAAGTTATCTGAGGCCTCTGCATTTGAATCATCCAATCCTCTGCTGTAAACGACGGAGGATCCCTTGGCATCAGATGATACTGGCTCTGATGGTGTGGTGAAGAGCACATCAGAGTTGAGACTCCATGCACTCCCTGTGTAAGCATGTGGGGCAGCTGAAATCCTGGCCCTCTCCTTTATTAGCCTCTGTGCTTTCAGGGGCTCAATTTTTGTTTTTTTCTAGAATTTCTTTTTCTAGATAATTCAATTTCTATTTTCTGTGTTCCTGTGTACAGAGTTTTGCAATTTCTACTTTAGCTACAGGCTTCTTATCCATTTTCCATTCACTATCCTTCACCTTGGAACTTGTCGAATGCGCATTCCTTGGTGGAGATGGACTCTTTTGTTCAATTAAGGTCTATTTTAATCTTTGACAACTTTGGGCTGCTTTCTCTATGTGTCAACTCTTGATCTTCTGATTAATTATTAGTTCTACTAAATTGGCTAAGGCTAGCACCAGTTCAGTTATCACGTCCTTTGGTTTAAAGGTGGCCACAACCACCTTTAACATGACGTAGGAGACCAATATACCTTTATATGCACAGGTTGCTGACTGTATGTCAGCAACCTGTGCATAGGACGTCACCTTTGGCGATTTGTTGAAGACAATCTTTCTTGCCTCGAAGTAACTGACCTTCTGAATGATCTTTACCTCCTGTATTGTCACTTCTTTCTTATATTTTGTGCAATTTCTTTATCCCATCAAGTGGTGTCCCGTACAATTGAACAGACTGGTGGATCCCTACCCGGGTCATCTGGGTGTAATGTGTCTCTGCAAGCACAAACTTGTTACCTCATGCATTGTGCTGCTGTATGTCTGAACCTCTGGCATCTAAAACACTGCAGTGAAATAGGGATAAAGAGACGAACATCCAATCTATGAAATCCAACTTTTATTTTTCTGGTCACTTAGCTCTATTAAATGTCAGAACATGTGATGGAGAGGGTAAACACTTCTTCATTGCATCCAATCATCAACATGCAACAACTGGTTGTGCATGAAGCTCCTCAACAATTTCTTCAGCATAGTTAAGCAAGTTCCCCCACATGACAACACCTTTGGAAGTATTATGCATATCATATGGATCTACCTCAATATCAAATAATCCAATCTTCTTGGCTTTCAAAATCCATGATGACTGTAGGTCATTAACAGTCTCCACAAACAGTCCGATAGCAGTCTTCCTAGTTTCTTTAACAGGTCCTTTAGCAGTTTCTGTGATCCCCAAGCAATCACATAAAGACTGTCTTTGGAAAAAATTTCCTTCTTAATGACCAAATATTTGGGCATTGGTCCACTGCTTTTATTGAAACTTCATTTGATCCTTCTCTTCAATATAAAACTCAATGCTTTTCCTGAGACCTTTTCATCTGCAAAGACAGAGGCTGTCCAGAACGAGGGTTTTTACGTGGACCCTCTGCATGGATGTTGTGAATGTTGAAGAATCCATAGCTGATAATTCTCACCAGTCAATATGTCACAAGGTGCAGGTGAAGAGATGGTTAGGTGTGCCCTGGATCATTGATCCTGCCTGGGTTCCCCCAGTCGGCCACCTCCCAGAGATTTATCCTGGACAGGGAGTCAGGCACTGCCTGACCCATGATACCAACATCTTAGGGCTCACAGATAGCAGTTAACCACGGGACAATCCCTGCCAAGGACCAAAGTGGCTGAATCACACTGGGCGGCTTAAGACTTCGACAGAGCAAGCTCACAGCAGTCCACCCTTAACCTGGCCCCACAACTGAGAAAAGGGATGGATTTTCCTCGTCTGCACTCTGCTCAGCATCAGCAAAACAGATCATGGTCATGCCTCCTGGCTCGGCTGCAACCAGCTTGGGACTGCCAATCCCATAATCTACAATGGAGCTCCTGAGCAAGATCATTGCTCTGTTGGTTGACCTAAGTGGAAGTACCAAAATACTATGTCGTTGCCCGTCCTGGACGTGTGCGTAGATGTTACTGCACAGACGTGGGGTTGGATTTTGTCCAGTGCATTATTATTCTTAGTAATTATTTATTAACAATTCCCGAGAAATAAATTTTTATGTTAAAAATACAAAACTGCAGAAGCCAAGTTAACCTAAGGGTTTCCAGACATATGTTGATACCACATCCTTTAAAATTTTGTAACTGTTTTTATAAACACTAAGTCTGTCATAGAATGCAATATTTCAAGATAGTGTAAGTCATATATAATATCAGCAGAGGCTGTTTTCCATGATTGTGATGATCTGATGTTTGTAGCCGTCTGTAAACATTTTAAATAGTATTAGTATTACCTGCCATTCAAGTTGCCTGCCTTTTTTCTCAATTTTTTGTGAGAGATAAATAATATTTGCTTATTAATATATTATATATATTATATTTTGCAAATATTTGAACATTTCATTTACTTTTTATTTGTACATGTTTAAACATTATTATTATTATATTTGTTACTAAATGTGTTTTTAAATGTTAAAAATTAATTTAAAATGATTTTTGATGTTAAATGACATCATATATATTGATATTAAATAATAATTAATGTTTTAAATTAATTTAAAATGTTAATGTTAAACATTAAGAATTGTGTCATTATTTTTGGTTTTTTAATATAGAATCAACGCAAGATATTTAACATTATATTCACTTTTAGCTTTATTATTATAAGAACAATAAATTCAGTCATGACAGAGTGGTAAGATGTAAGGAAAGAAGTGTAATATCTACTCTCTTACTTAATGCAGTAATGAAAAGTACAACAAGGAATGGTAAAAAAGGCAGTTCAGAAGGAAATAACTTAAATGATTTTGCAGATTTAATTATCTGGGTGAGAATGTCACCCACTAACTGGTCTACCAGTTGTGTGGAATAAAAAAAATAAAATCTCATTGTTTGGGTTGGGAAATTTTGTGCGTTTTTTAATATGACTGCTCATTTACTGTTCTGCTGTTCTCCAGCTTGAGCAGATGTTTCTGAAAAGATATAGATTCAGTTTATACAACTAAGTACACCAGTAGTAAGGGAACCCAAATATAATTAAAATTAATTATACTTTTAACTTGTGTCAACTAGATTTCTCCAGTAATTACTCATCTTGTATTACTATGATTAAACTCATTCATACTAATGTTATTGAACAGGATATATTGATAATAGTGCTAGAATTATCATTAGGATGTTATTTATTATTATGTGTCTGTTTGCTGTACTTTCAGAATTCCTATACCTGATCTCAGACCAGCATATGATTTAGATAAAATACCATGGTGGAAACGATCTGTCAGAGATGATATCCTTTTGTTTCACTTGTCTGAAGCACAGGTGATGACTGGTTGGAATTCATCAAATTCAGCCCAAGAATTTGACCTACAATGTAAAGAAATCAGTGCCTTTTTTCAGGTTTGTATTTTTTTTATTAGAGTAAGAAGCATTTTTTTTTAAGTTAAAAAGAAATTAAAAAGAAAACTTTACAGGTGTATTCTTCTGATTAAAATAATGAAAAATTTCTTGCATATAAGCACTTCGTTTTCACGCTATAGCAGATAAACATTTCCCCCTTTTTTGGCCTCAAAGATTAAAACAAATTAAACTGTGTGAACTCAATAAGTGTAAATCTTTGGTTTTGATTTTATGCTTTTTGAGGAATCCCTTTGAAAAGTCACAAAAAATAACCAAAAAAGTAAGTTTTCCATGTTTTTTTTTTTCAGTTAAAAATTGCAGAAAATGAATTGTTACAAATCTTAAAAGTATTTAATTCTTAAAATTTATGCTAATTTAAGAAAGAGTATACAGATAATAAAAGCTGTAATTTCAGTAAAAACAGTAATATAGAAAAATTATGCTGAATATGTGATAGCAGCAACTGATTTTTATTGTTCATTTAATACAATACAGTATTTTGTTTGTAGGATGCTGTTGTATTAGTAGACTATGCATTATTTCAAAATGACATAATACAAATTGAGAATCATTTTTGTGATACTGACTTGTTATGTATTTATTATTGATGTTAATTTTTTAGTGTAAAATTAGATCAAAAAATGGTTAACAAATATTCATTTTAGATATTTGTATTAGGTAGGAAGTTCCGTGTTCTTGTAAGTTGTTGGTAATAGGTTGGATGCTATATAAGAATAATGCCTTATCATTTTACATATGAGAAGTGCATAAGTATTCATTTCATGTATGATTATTATAATGGTAATACTACACAAGCTGTTGAAGTATATTGTCAGTATTTTCTTAACAAAGATTCTTAAGGTATAAATCATTAGATATCTCAAATACCAGTAGGCAAGTATGGAAAGAGAATCACTTAAGCATCCATGGCCAACCTTTTTCAGTGCCCCTTTTTGAGCGTTGAATCTTAAGGGGGTACCACTTTCATGATCAAGTTCTTTCAACCTTTCCTTTATCTTTAAGCTTATGACTTACATCTTACATGATAATTTTCATAACAGACTTACTTTTAAAGTATTATCCTAAATATCACATCAGGAGCAATAAAAATGAAAAAATTAAACAAAAAATTTCCATTTAAAATAACTTCTTTTCAGATGGTTACGGATGCACAGGTAACGTATTTTTTCATATTAGATGTTTTTTAATTTAATTAGGTACTGTATAAATTTATGATACTAATTTAATATTAATAAAAAAATATTAGATATATTGATTTAACAATATTGAATCTAAATATTTAATTTTACAATGAATTATTGACAGTTTAATATTAACAATGCCTGTGTTATGAAATATAATTATAGATTATAAAAAATTAATTCAAACATGCACAGTTATTATCAGTGTAAATTACAGTAAAACTAATAATGCAAATCATTCAGAAATAGTAATATCCTACAAAAACTAAGTTTTCTATAAAATTGTTTTTAAGTGGTAGACTATTTCAATAGAAAGGAAACTATTTCTAGTAAGGTTTTTTGAATTTTCAAGGTCTTTATAATTTCATGTACATCTGGGTTGATTTTTGAAAAAGCCAACAATAAGTTTTTTAAAAGAGAATCAGTTAGCTTTCATTGGAATTTATTTTTTATCATATTCATAATTATGAATATGAATAACTATTGACAAAGATGTGTGGAATCCCAAATCTACAAAATAATTTCAGAGCAAACTCATGCAAATTTGGAAAATCAGTAGCCGAGAGAAATTTCCTAAATTGAATATAATTTTCACTACCTGGGATTGAAATTACTTCTTAAAATTTATTTTTAGGAACGTTATGGTGCGGAAGATCAATTATTTCTTTGAATTTCAGAAGGGTAGTGGCACAACTCTTCAACAGAAAAGGAGTTTATAAAAAGTTTTAACATTTTTATTGTCCTTTTGTAAGTCATTAAATCTTGTTTCAAATGAGACTTTTAATTTAGAATTTAAGTTTTCATATCTATCGTAATTAGAAAGGATGTCAAGTTTGATCACAAACTCTATCATTTGTTTGAAATGTATTTCTTCTATTAAAATCGTGTAAAAAAAGAGAAAGTTTAACAATAAAAGAAGATATAGAACTAAATAACATCAGAGACAAGCAATATTTACCTTGTAGTTTTATGTTTAAATTGTTCAAATGTTCCATAATATCTGTAGGAAACACCAGATCCCAAAGCCAATCTTCATTTTTTGGAAGCAAGCAGTCATTGTGCAGTTCACCTTTTTCTTCCAAAAAATGTAAATACTCTTGTGAAGGGTTACAAAATCTGTCAAGTGCCTTGCCTGTTGAAAGCCAGCGTATATTACAATACAGGATTAATTCACTGGCTTCAACCATCTCTTTGGGAAACGAACAAAAAAATTCTCAGCAAATAAGCATGCATGATCGAATCCTTTATTCTATTGAAAACAAAGTAATTATTTTAGGTTGCACATAAAGTATTAATTATTGTTTTGGTTATGTTTTCAAATTATGGCAGATTATGGCAATTATTTTTTTGTCCAAAGTTGACATTCCAAAAATGTTTTCATTTTGATATCTCTGTGTGCCACTCACCGTGACTCTGCGTGTCGTGGGTTGACCATAGATGAATTAGAGGAATATAAGAATGAGAAAGAAATGATCATGAACTGGTTTTGCCTTTAATACAGTCAAGTCCATCAAATATAATCTGCACGAATACTAATCCACATATTAGTATTCAGTAAGCATTACGTGAAAATCTGATTAATATCATCCTCAACCTGTTCATATTGAAGAAGGCCATTATAATCTGTGATTAAATTAAAGTCAAATGAGTAGTAATACTAGAAAGTAATGTGTTCCTTTCATATATATAAGTTTTGTACAAAAGTACCTGACTCATTGGCCTTCTGCCACTTGTGATTCCCAAAAGTTTGATTTCTTAACTGATACAGAATCTCCAGAGACTACTGTTTATTGACAATTTGGTGCATTTTCATGATGCACAATTCAATGGTCTTTGAAAAAGTAGCATCACTCTCTGCTCCTTACTTGTTTTGCTTTCTTTGGCCTTGAGGAGGAAGATTATGATGACAAGCTTTAGTTTCTGGGCTACACCCACATCCCCAAGATTGCATATCCAGCATGTCAATTGCAATATCAAAATAAATTTCTTTTTCATCAAACAGAAGCTGTTTTGGCAGATTTCTGCCAACCGGTATGCTGGCGATTCAACTGAAGCTCAACCATTTTGTAAAAGTTATATCATTCTTAAATTTCTATAACCCTGTAAGTTTTGTTCCCAGAACTTTGCTTAATCTTATGAATTATTTTGCTTTGATTATTGCCAAGCTTTCGACAGAACTTGAAGCAGTAATGTTGTTCAATACTTTTACAGTTGTTAAATAATGTTGTTAAATCATTATACTCAAGATTAAATTTTTTTAATGGCATTCAAATACTGTCCAAGAAAAAAAATGTTTGGGCATGATTTGAACAGACCGTATATTCATTACTGATGAAGCATGTTTATGCCTGATAGTATTAAAAATACAAAAACAATTTTGGAGCAATAACATATTTTGTGCAACCAATGAAACCTTATATCCCTGTACTCTTCAATGAATGTTATGTATGTTTTGTAATAGGTGATGTTCCTATCAGACCTCATTTTTCCTGTGGTATACTCAAATGTTTGAATAGATTAAACAAAACTAATTAAAAAAAATAAGAAAATTAATTTTAAAACAATCTCTGTTTGTGATTATATGTCCATATAGCTGTAGGAATTTATTTTTTGGAAGTTAATGATTTTTAATGCATCCTTCTGATGTTCATTTACTAAACCTTCTAGGTGCCATCTTCATGTCCTATTCCTGAAATTCTTGCTGTTTCTGCATCAGATTTATAATTGCCATTATCATACAACTTTTTATACATCATTAATAGTGTTATTTCATTTTATTTTTTAATTTTTTAAATGGATATATAATTTAAGTATATTCCTGCCCCACCCAAACAAGTGAATACTGTCACATTGTACTAATATTAAATACCACCTCAATATCAAAATTTAAATCTTCTCTGAAATATAAAAATTTGTTTAATTTGATTAAAAGAAGTATACAATTTTTTTTTTGTTGTATATTAAGCAAGTATCTTCAGCTAAACCTGAGATTATTACAAAGAATAATATATCAGTAGCAGGCACCTTGTCACTTTACACTAGATGGATGTAAAGTTTAGGCTAAAGGGGTTGGATTATTTCAGTTTGCTTGTACTGAAATATTCTTAGAATTTTTTTATTGTACCCATCTTCTAGGGAATTCTGTTAACAGTTGGTTGTTCACTAGGATACTTTTACTTGCCACTTAAAAATTTCAGAGAAAAATAAAAAATTTTTACTTTAATTTCATAATCAAATTTGTAGCAGATTTTTGCAGTTTCTGGAGTTTACTAATCAATGAATTTTTTGATGTATTGCATTATACATATTTTATTTATGACTGGTTGAATAGTTTAGCTCATACTGTAATACTATAAAAGGATCATCCTTTTCTACTAGCCATCCTATTCTCTTCTCCTTATCCCTTTTAGGGTCTTATTTCAGAAACAGAGCTCTCTGCTGAGGATATGGGGATCTCTGGATTTGGATGCACTCTTCTATGTTCTGGTGTATTGCTAGCTTTCCTACACTTATTCAAGGAATCTTTTTCCTGTCACGTGGCTATTCAGTAAATCTAATGACTTTGGGGACTTGTGGATAAGCCCTCTTTCAAAAAGAAGTAGTTCATATTTCATGCATAGTTATGTGTAAGAGTTAATTTCTTTTCTCAAACATGGTACCTCTGATATGTTAAATAAATAAATTGACAATAATAATCTACCTTACCAGCACATGGATGTGTTCTCTAGATCTTTCAGCTTACTTGGAAGTCATCATCAGGAGTTAAAATTAATGCATTTAAAGTTAAAAGTTAAAAAATCATAGTTGAAATCCAGTCCTACTAGTACAGGGTGATTCAAAGAAACGGGAAATTTTGAAAGTTGTGTTGGTAGCCGTGGGCGATTGGTACCACTTGATAAGTGGCGCCAGCCTCTCTAACCTAACCTGCCATTTAGTTGTCATGGAGTGGTGCGCAACGTGCATTTGCTATCAAAGCGTTTTACAAAAACAATGACAGTGTGGAGGGAGCGCGCAGAGAATTTCGCCGTCATTTTAATCTGGGACGGCACGACCGTGTTCCATCAGCACATGCAATTAAAACATGGATATCTAATTTTGAGGAAAGTGGTTCGGCAATGAAAAAGAAACCTCCAGGCTGTGAGCGAACCGTCCGTACACCATAGAATGTTCAAGCTTTACAAGATGCTGTCACACGAAGTCCCCATCGGTCAATCCGTCGTCTCTCAGCATCTTTACAATTGCATAGTTCAAGTGTTCGAAGAATGTTAGTGAAGGACTTGCAATACCATCCATACAAGTTGCAGATTGTCCAGGAACTGAAACCGAACGATGCAGTTGTACGAGCACAATTCTGTAATGTAATGCTTCAGAAGATAAATGATAACGAAAAGTTTGTTCGCAAACTGTGGATGTTAGACGAAGCACATTTCCACCTCAGTGGATTTGTTAAACAAAATTTCAGATACTGGGCACAAGAAAATCCTATGCAGCTACACCAGCGTCCGTTGCACAGCCAGAAAGTGAACGTGTGGTGTGCTATGTCATCTTACAGTGTTATAGGCCCTTATTTTTTTGAGGATGACAACGGTCTTGCGATTACGGTGACGTCGGCTCGTTACGAAGCCGTGCTTGAAACATTTGTTGTGGAACAACAAAAGAGATTTCTACCAATTCTTAATACAACCTGGTTTCAACAAGATGGAGCAACGTCACGTACATCACGAATATCGATGGCAGCTGTATGCCGATTCTTTGGACAACGTGTCATTCACGAAATGGTGACATTAGATGGCTTCCCAGATTGCCTGATCTCTCAGCTTGCGATTACTTTTTGTGGGGTCACCTTAAAGGCAAAGTGTTCCACAGTAGACCTGCTACAATGAAAGAACTGAAGGCAAAGATCCGAGAAGCAATTGTAACATCTCAACTGGAAATTCCAGTTGAGATGTTACGTCAAACCATGAACAATTTAACGAAGAAACTTCGTGAGTGTTTACGTAGAAGAGGTCACCTGCAAGATGTCATCTTTAAAAAATAAAATAAAATGTATGTATCCTAAAATGGCAACATTTGTACAATTACATGAAATAAAATTCATTTTCTAAAAAAACTTTTTCATTAACGTTATTTAATTTTAAAAATTTCCCATTTCTTTGAATCACCTGTATTTTGAGTACACTAGTAGGACTGGACAGACATGACTGTTTTTAGCTTTTGACTTTAAATCCGTTAACTCCTGATGGTGGCTTCAAAGTAAGCCAAAAGATCTAGAAAACACATCAACGTGCTGGAAAGATGGATTATATTAATTGTTAATTTATTTCATATATAATAATAACAATTATATAATAAATATATGAATATAGTTCCATAATTTAAAAAAAAATAATAGAATTATATATATTTATTAACTTTACAGGAAGGGGGTAGTGATCCTGTGCCATTTGCTCGAGCTACATCAGATGAAAAAAATAAAAATTCTTCTCTACTTGATGGTGGTCAGATGTACGGATTACCTAGGTAATTAGCAATTTTAAAACTCTCAGTGTTTGTTCACTGGGTGTTTTCTTTGCTTTAATTTAACAGAATAGAGCATAGTTGTTAAGTAATCATTTCATTTCATATTAGAAATTTACTGTTTTGAAGTCCTAGTTATAATTTGATTTTTAGTTTTTTAACATTATCATTTCTCTCATCCAGCCACCATTTGTCATTAAAAATAAGCATATCTATAGTGAAACTTGGATGAGATAAAGCTGTTTTTATATTGCCACTTTTCAACCAAGGGTTCTTGTTGGTAACTGGTAAAATTTGGAAACTTTGCTATTTACAGAATGGTAATTCACTTCCTTTGTTTTGGTTTCTGTTTAGTTTTAAAACTTATTTCTTATCTTGTACCAATTGCATATAAGTAAGTAATTAGCCAGTTTCATATTAATTTGTCTCATGATTGCATTTGATTCTTTTAAGTAAAAGTTAGTAACATACAGTCTATTTTTAAAATATGTGTCTTATCTGCTCTACATAACTTATGCTGTGATTAATTAATGCAGTAAATATGAAAAATGAAAAAGAGCACCTTCTCAATGCCTAATTTCAGCCACACCAACAAACTGAGAAATCAATCATATCACCCTATTCAGTGTTCTCGTATAGATGTAGATTTTAATCATTGTAGATTTTAATTTAGCTGATTAAAGAAATTTTACCTTATTTATATTGCTAATAAAAAGCACAATCTTTAAAACTCGCATTATAGAAACCCTAGGAACTCATACAGAGTAATTAAATACATCAACTCTCCTTATTGCTACAGTATACGAGATGTAGCTATTAAATAACGAGACTAATGCTGTAAAATATTTTATTTTAAATTAATACATATTTAGTCATTATGCCCTTCAATATACACCCCTCCTCTATCCCTACAATGCTCCATGTGAATTTTCCATTGTTCAAAACGGTACTGGAAGTCTTCTTTTCTGAACTCTTTCATGACACATGCCGCTTTTTCTTTCACATCCTCAACGGTCTGAAATCGTTTTTCTTTTAATGCAAATTTGATCTTGGGGAACAGATAAACATCACATGGTGCCAGGTCAGGCAAATATACCCATCGGGTCTAGTGGTGAATGTGTCTTCCCAAATCAGCTGATTTGGAAGTCGAGAGTTCCAGCGTTCAAGTCCTAGTAAAGCCAGTTATTTTTACACGTATTTGAATACTAGATCGTGGATACCGCTGTTCTTTGGTGGTTGGGTTTAAATTAACCACACATCTCAGAATTGGTCGAACTGAGAATGTACAAGACTACACTTCATTTACACTCATACATATCATCCTCATTCATCCTCTGAAGTATTATCTAAACGGTAGTTACCGGAGGCTAAACAGGAAAAAGAAAGAAAGGTCAAGCAAATAAGGCGGATGGGGTGTTATACATGGCTAGAAATGTCTTGACAGACAATACAGTGTGAGTCGGTGCGTTGTACCGTTAAAGAACCCATGACTTGTTCTTCCATAATTTGGGACGCTTTTTCTTATTTTATCACAGAGTTCAGCAAGGATCTCAAGTAGTAATGTAATGTTGATTAATAGTTTGACCATCAGCAACCCAGTGAAGGTACACAATCCCATGAATATTGAAAAAAAAACAGTCATCATTGTTTTTATGTCTGATTTGCTCATTTGAGCATTTTTAGCTCTCTGTGATGTTGGGGCCTTCCACTGCATGGATTGATGCTTAGTTTCTGAATCATACATGAAAAACCAAGATTCATCGGATGTTATATCACTCCTTCCAAGAAGTCTGGGTCAGTTCCTACAGTTTTAGTAATCGCACGAATAGTTAACCGACTGTCAGATCAGATCAGATTACTAATTTTTTCAATATTTTTATCCATCTTTGATGTGGAAGGGCGACTCAGGCAAACATCATCTTCAATGTCTTGTTGGCCATCTTGGAAATGCTTAAACCATTCAAAAGCCTGCATGTGATAAACATTCATTGCCATACACTTTTCTTTTTTTTTTTAATAAACCATAAGTTTCAGTAGTGGTTTTTCCAAGTTTCATATGAAATTTCATGACAATTCTTTGCTGTAATAAAACACTATCATTTTTTTGGCAAAACAAAAAAAAACAGATGTTTTCAAAATGAAGGCTACGATGAGACTAATATTCTACAGAAACTGGAGTAACAACAATTGAAAGAGAAGGCTTTGCCTACACAGCTATCAGTTGTACGAATTTGGTGCATGTGCAGTTCTGCAGCAGTATTGGTCTTGTTATTTAAAAGCCACACCTTGTACAATGTAAAATTTGCAAAATTTAACAATAAAAATTGTTTATTAATAACAAGTTATCAAATTTTGAGTAGATGTGACCGTTGTAGTCCATTTGGAATAGAATACTATTAATTGATAACTGTAAAATTGATATATAACTAAATATTACTGTGTATATAATGTGTTCTTCATTATAAATAATCTTTCAGTTGTTTGTTACTTAACAAAATTTTTATTATATCAGTGCAGTTTTAATAAAATATTGAGTGGTATTTTTTATTCCTAGAGATTTATTCTCATTTTTATATTAATTGTGTATATTATGTATTGTGGCATACATGCCATAAAAGAAAGGTGAAATTTATTGTATAATATTATTTGTTAAATCATTAAATTTAACACTTTCTGTTCTTCAAATACCTTTTTTTCTTGTATTGGAATATACTAAAAAACAAGATTAGACTAAGAAAAAAAAATAATTGCATTAATTTCGCTTAAAATCTAAAACTAGTTTTTAATTTTAATTGCTAAACAATCATCACCAGTAGATATGCAAAATAAATTTACGGAAGAAAATAAGTAATAGATGAAATGAATAAAAATCTGAAATATATAATTGAAAAATAAACAACAGTTGTAAAATAGTATAAAATCTCTAGCAGTATTTTGTATAAAAGAAAAAATATAAACCAATGTTGTGTTTGTTTTAGACTATCCCAACAAAGTTAGATTTCATTTTCAATTTAGATTTTCAGTTCAGGCAGTGAATTGGGGGTTTTAATTTGGAGGGGTGGAGGCTTAGAGAAGACTGAATTTCCAAGTTCTATTAGTATTGCCTAAAATGACAATTGTCAATATTTTTTTAACTCTTATTCTAAAAGCTCTTTAAAAAATACTTGTTTTTTGGTGTTTTGTAAGTACTGTTTCTTTCCCAATACTTATTGTTATTTCTCTTTTTTTCAGTTATTTAATTAATTCTTTGTACAAACTTTTATCCTTCAGATATGATAATTGTTAAACAGTCAAGAAGCAGTCTAGTTGTGGATATTTAGTAAAAGTTTTTTTGCAAATCTGATTTTGCAGTTTATTTTCAAACCTGTTTAGTCCAGCTCTTTATTTGTATTTGAAATATATTATTTACTTTTGAGTAAAGTAAAGTAAAAGTTTATTGTATTTTGATATTCAGAACAGGTGACTGCAATTGGTGAAGTATAACTGTAATTTGATAGATTTGTTATTTAAATCCTATTTGATTTTATCTGTTATCAATTGTACATTGTAGTAGCATATACAGTAGAAATATATTAAACTGGAATCTATATTTCTGTAACAATGAATGTAATCTTGGCTTAATTTTTGGTTAACCTCTTTTAAAATAAGAATACATGAAAAAAGTACATAAAAAAATGTTATTCAAAGGAAGTAAAGAGAAATACTAAGAAGAGACATAAAATTAATTTTGTTAATTCAGATGTTCTTTAAATGATTTTAAGTTATTTGTAAGGTAATTAGTACGTCAGTAAAAATTACATCCCTTGTTATTTTTGCAACTAAAGTGTTTTAAGGAAAGCCATCAGAGAGATTGAAGGGTGGGAACTAAAATTTGATTTTAATAGATAAAGATACATTTTTTAGTATATCAGTTTAAAAACATAAAGAACATCTGAATTGTATTTTACAAGATTGATGTTCTGTTTTCTTCTTATTATTTCTTTTTAATTCCATTTGAATAACATCTTTTCGTATGGGTATTTTATGTATTCTTATTTTATATTTCTACTTACAGTGAGAGGTTTTTATGATTTAATTAATGTATTTAGTAAATTTAGTTCTTTTATTTTTGTTTAAATGATTATTTTTCATACAAATTAAGAATTGTGAATTTTTTACATCCATTCTTCATTTATTACTTTTTCAGTAGGGTTCCTTTTGTGTCCTTCTTGTTATTTAACCTCTACATTTTTTTTTATGTTTTGTGTTTCTGTTTCTAAATAGTTTTATTTATATTATCTATTAAGTGCCTTCAATTGTTTTATAAGGTTTAATTTTTAAATCAAATGATTGAAATCTATGGGGCATAGGTTTAATTTGGGTGAAAAAGAACTTATGAAATGTGGCTTAAGCTATACTGGTAAAATTTTATCTTTAATTTACACAATTTTATATGTACAAGGTATGTTCAAAATGTAATGAGAATTTTTGTTTTTTGGAAAGAATTTTATTTATTCATCTACATTAATGTTATCATCCCCTTTAAAATAGTCCCCATTAGATATTATACACTTATGCCAGTGCTTTTTCCAATCCCTGAAACACCTCTGGAACTCGATCTTTGGAATAGTGTTTAACTCATTTAGCTATTTGCTTTTAATCTCATCTATGTTTACAAAACGACGGCCCTTTAAGATTCTCTTTACTTTTGGGAATAGAAAAAAGTCACACGGGGCCATGTCTGGCGAATATGGTGGCTGGTGTATCATTACAGTGTTGTTTTTGGCTAAAACTTGACGAACAACCAATGAAGTGTGATGAGATGCATTATCATGGTGCAAAAGCCATGAATTTTTTTGCTACAAATCCAGGCGTTTTTTTTTCAGATTACTTCATGCAAACGGCGTTTAACTTTTAGGTAATACTCCTTATTGATTATTTGACCTTGTGGCAAGAACTCATGATGCTCTATGCTGTTAAAATCGAAGAACATTGTGATCATAACCTTCACATTCGACTGTACTTGTCGAGCTTTTTTTGGTCTTGGTGATCCAGTATGCCTCCACTGGGATGATTGAGCCTTAGTTTCGACTTCATATTCGTAAACCCTTGTTTCATCACCTGTTATGACACGTTTCAGTAGTCTGCATCATTGTTAACTTAATTTAGTGACTCCTGAGCAACTTCCATTCACCGCTGTTTTTGTTTAAAATTCAACAATTTTGGAACAAATTTTGCTGTTACATGTTTCATACTCAAAACATCTTATGGCATGAGCCAGTTGATATCCCAACATCATCAGGGACTTATTGTGATTTGGCGATGATTCATAATCTTTTTTTTCTTCACTTTTTCCATGTTTTCATCAGTTGTTGAGTGCTGGGGACATCTGGGATGCTCATCGTCTTCACAACCTTCTTGGAAATGCTTATACAACTTGTAAACCCTTGCTTTAGTCATAGCAGACTCACCAAAAGCCGTATTTAACATTTTTAAAACATTGCTGCACTTTATTCCATTCTTATAGTAAAATTTAATAAAAATTCTCTGATTCATTATTTATACAAATTAAAAAATCGCTGATCGAACCAAAACACATGTTATCCTTTTGACAGCTAATAACAGACTAAACAGTTAATATAACTAAAAATGTACACATACTTTTCAGACATGTTTAATAATACAACAATGAAAAAATCCTGAGAATTGGACTAATACAACCCACTAACTTTCAAAATTCTTGTTATTTTTTTAATGCTCCTTGTGTAAATGAAGTATATTTAAAGTAGTTTTTTGACAGGTTTGTATTGAAAATTAGTCCGTGGCAGAAAACTGGTGATTTAGAAGATTTACAAGAACCAGAAAGAGAAGATCTATCGACAATGATGCAGTCAATTGTCATGGAAACTCCACAGAAAGAACCATCACCATTCAGTGCAAAAAAAATTGTTCATGAAAGTGATACTCCCCATTCAGTTGAATGTAAGTAGATTATCTTCTGCAGATATTAATTTAAATTTTTCTTGCTGTATATTAATTGGCCAATTCTTATTTTTAAATCTGTTAAATCAGATTTAGTATATAAATAATAGTTAAAATTTTTACTTGCTAACAATCCTTTTAGTCATTTTATTTATTTTATCATTAGTTGTTGAAATAGTTATTTTTATTGAGTTGGTTGGAATTCACACTTGTAAGTACCTCCTTTGCAACAAGTTTGTTGTACCTCCTTTGATATGTGAAGTTGTAGCTATTACTTCGGGAGGCTAGATTTTCTCCCTACCCATGCATACAGGTCTCAAACAAGATAAAGGTTGAATACAAGTTCGTTGACTTGCATTCAACCTGCAAGTCAGATTTACTTAGCCATGAAAAGCTTTTATCAATTTTTCCAGTTTTGAATGAGTTTTTAGTACAGCCAACTGTATCATGGTTCAGTCAACCATCATTGTCAAATCATTTTGTGAATTACACAGCTCCACTGAGTTTAAACAACCACTAGGAACTGTGCACCATTCTGGAACTGCAGTTTTTTGTTGTGGAAATCCAAATTTAGCTATAGTACCTTGCAAATTAATCTGAACACATGATAACAGATTATTTAATAATATATGTTATTCAATAAAAAGTAACTTAAGTTACATAAAAGAGCATACCTTTACAATTTGTGGAAATCCTATAATTAATATATCCACCTTCAATAATGACGTAGTGTACATGATTTGGCTTCTACTAGTTTACTACACATTTTTTTTATTTCTTGAACATGAAACCAAACCAGTATTGCTTTAATGGGGTAAATTTTTGTGGTAGAATTCATTTTTAAGAGTTGTTTTTTGACTATTGCCCAAATATTTTCAACTGGATTAAGTCTGGGGAGTTGCCTGCCCACAGGAGTACTCTGTTTCTTTCTTCAAAAAATTATTCCAATTTTGGCAGTATGGAATGTTGACAATTCCCATGTGGGAATTTATTTTGATGTTGTGTCACAACCCCCTTTATCAGAATTGTGATATATCACCACTCTTTTCAACATACCATTTACTGGAAGTAATGAAACTGGGCCTTCAAATGTAAACAACCCCAAAATAATTTTTTTTCTGGGGATGTTTAAGTGATTGTTCGATATTAGGCAGAGATGTATTTTCATCTGATGCTTTTCTAATATAGGAACTCTTTGCCTCTGAACATAAAAATGTGACTCATCAGAAAACACAAACATTTCTCCAGTCTTCATTGGTCCAGTTAGTATGTGCTTTGGCCAACAGTATTTAATTACCGATTTTACAAAAAAAAATTGTAATCCATAATGAGATAAAAGAATTACGAAGCGATAAATACCATCGTTTATTTGATGAATTTTGCCGTAAAGTGAACTAATTAGATAATTTAGGTTATAGAAAATTATATAAGCAGGGAGAATTGTATCAAGAGAAAAAAGACAAGCTCATACACTAACGCTTACTCGGCGTTTATTTAATAAATTGCTTAAATAATAGCTACAAAATTAATTGATCCTAGTTTAATTAATTTTGCACTTATTACTTGATCCAGCTTTACAAATTAGTTAAATTACTTTCTTAGTTATCAGCCATCTTATGAAATTAATATGTTGTGAATCTTTTTATTTGTCTTATTCTTCAACTTTCAACTTATTGTGTCAGAAAAGTGCTGAACCGAGATTCTTTTCTATATCTTACGTAGACGTATGATACTTCCTTCTTAAGTTGCTTGAATCGAAACAACACGTGCTTAAGTATTTCATCATCATATGGAGTCTACAAGTTGTGAAAATTTCATTAAAAAATATCTCTTGTTTTATTTTATCGATTGAATGCTTTAAATGAAACCTCTTTTTGCTGATTTTCACAATAATTATTTTACATATTTGTTAACTGCATTTTATGAATTTAGTTAATTCTTATGTTATTTATTCGTTATTAATAATAATATTATAATACGACTTTGGAAAATATAATTTAGGTATATCGCGGTCTATATTATTTACTCTTATCAACTGTCTGTCATTTTCGTCTAAAAAGAAAATGAGAAACAACTGGAGGGGAAGTAAGTGTACTTCATATCCCCTCAAATATTTCCTTCCGTGCGTACTTACACGTCCCTTTTAACAAACAACTGTCTACAGTTCCTAACTAGTTGTACGCATCCTGGCAGCTTTTCTAACGGTTTGTATCTTTTGACAGAAATCTGTTTACACGATATTAACTGTGACACTATCTTACTCGTTTTATTCTAACAGGGTAAATGTATTTATAACATCACATTTGTAACAACACGTTTACTGCTTTAAATGTGTGTTTATAGAGAAAAAAACAGATTAATAAATAAAAAGATTAGTTATAATTTTGTACGAAATACACGTTTTAGTGTTGCTTTTCTATTCCTTTATCTGTTCACCTTTCTCAGTTATTTCTTGAAATAACTATTTTGAATTTTCAGTCTGAGGGATCGGAAGGAAACAGTAATTGTATTCTACAAAAAATTAGTATTTTTTGTAATTGTTATTCTCTTTGTTATTTATTAGTTAAGGCTTGAAAGTTAATTAACTCTAAAACATCTCTGTTATTAATAAATATTCGTCGTAATCAATTTGGCAAAATAAATGCTTATATGCTAATTTGTACACACAAGCTTATTTTAAAAATAAAACTTTTCCTAATTGTACAATTTAAGTTTTATTCTCAAAATAATATTTTCAACTATTTTATTGTTTGTTTTCATTTAAATTTTACGAAGACAATACTGGAAGTTCTCGAAGAATCGTTGTAGAGATTAACTTAAAATTTAATGATATGTGAATGAGATGAAATCTAAACCTGAAATTCAACTTGTACTACTATAGCCAATTATTATTAATTTTAATTAATTAAAATCATTAATAAAAATTGGGTCTGGAAGCTTTAAAAACAAAAAACCCTAATTTTAATTATCTGGTAGGTGTTTCTTACAATATTACTTGACAGACAATCAAATATATTAAAAAAATGATAGTGCTCTGTAATACTCCATTTCTTTTATAAATGTACTACCGCCTGTTTGATTGTACTGCCTGAGTGGAATTGTCAGACATTTCACAAGATATAAGAAGTAACAAGGTATGAAATTATGTAGTTTTATGTTCAATAAAAAAAATCTTATAAATATGTATTTGTTTCATACAGGGGGTATAACTTACTTTCTGTTCGTCCCTAGAAAGTAAAAGAAAAACTTCAGCACGGAGCGTTAATAAAAACAAGCACTGAATATGTTTTAATGAAATGTTTGCATTGGGAGTTAATAATAATTATATGTATTATTTTAAAAATAATATATTTAATATATTATATTTAAAACAGAATTATATTAAATTAATTTTTTTGATTTTGTTTATTATCATTATTCTACTATTGGTTGGATGACTGTTTGTTTGTTCATATTCGATTAAAAATACAAAATGAATACATGTGTCAATATTATAAATTGCATAGCAAAACCTATCAGATTCTTCTGTAATCGTAAAAAAACAAGACTAAATGAAGAATTGACTAACATTTATCAAGAGGTACAAGGTCAACTGGGCATAGCAGATAAAGAAATATTTGATAAAGAAGACTTTATAAGCACAGCTAAAAGAAGAACTGAAGAATAGTAAGGAGGAACAGAGAAACATTGTAAATGATTTAAATGAAAAACTTAGTCGGGTGAACCAAGAAAATCAAACATTAAAAAATGAATTATACGAGGCAAAGGATAATCTATTTCATAGAGAAAATATGATACATGATATTAAAAAAGAAATTCTTGGCTGTTATAAAAATTTAGAAGAAGCTGAGGAAGAAATTGCCAACTCTGAAGAAAAAATTTCACATTTAAATTACGAAAGCATTTCAGACAAAAAAAGAATCGAGGAATTAAGTACAATCGAAAAAGATTATAAAGATTTTATAGAATCTCGTTTGATCACTCTTGATCTTGATATCTCAACATATCAGAAGAAACGTGAGGATGATATGCATGCTGAAGGAGATACAAAAACTGATATCATTAAAAAAGTAGATAATAATATTTCTGACAGTAAGGTATCGTTAAAGCAGGATGATATTAAGAGACGGTATTCTGATACAAGTCTTCAGACATGTACGTTATATACAGCCTCGAAACCATTACCATTAATCTATGAATTAGTCACGCCACTTCGTAAAACTGCTTCATGGCCATATCTGCCAGCAACTGGAATCGATCAAATATTTCCTGCTAAACTGCAAACCGAAGAGAAATTTAATAACTTAGCTTCTCAAAAAGAGTCACTGGAATCAACGAATAGCATTTCCCCTATCATTATGGGTTAGACCAATAAGGATGATGTCAGAAAACTCACTCCTTTCAAAATTGTTTATAATTTTAAATTAACAGTGTAATATTACGACGACATAAGAAATTCACCGTAAAAGTATTACATCTTGAAATGTTTGAGGGATTACGTAAAAAAATTCTGTACTATGAACATATCTTGTTTTCAAGATATAAAACTAAAATTGATCGTAGTAGTTTTGATGCAAGACGTTTGTAACTACAGATGTTTACTTGATTAAGTATTAATGTAAATTGAAATGTATTAATGTTTACTTGATTAAGTAATTTATAATGAATACTTATCAATAACTACTCTCTAGGACTATTTAATTAAAATTAAAATGCAGACTTTGAGAAAATACGACTTAACTATATCTAGGACTATTTAATTAAAATTAAAATGCAGACTTTATCTACAATGAGAAAATACGACTTAACTATATCTAGGACTATTTAATTAAAATTAAAATGCAGACTTTTAACAATACTCAAGAAATATTTTATTCAATATATATTTATAATGAATACATGTTATTTATTGTAATTTCTTGATGTTTAATTAAACTGTTGTTTGATATTAATTGTAGTGTCTTTTTTTTGACTATTACTTTAAGATTCTAATCGCTAAAGGATGAGTAGTTTTTAACATTTATCTTTTATGATAATTATTTATTTACAATGTTACTTAACAAAAATTTTAAAAAAATAGAACCTCCGTAATACATCAACATTTCTTTAATAATATTTACAAAAAAAAAAAAAAATGAGCCTAATAGATAACAAAAAAAAACTGTTTTTAGAAACATAAATTTTGTATTTATTCCTAACCGGTTAATCAAAAACTGAATTTTTCCAATAAACACATTCTTCCCTTAGTTCAAGTTCCGTCATTTAAAAAACCAATAACTTCAATGAACAAGGAGAAATACACTTTGTTTGGATCTCAAAATAAGCATGAACGTTAGGCGTTAAAATTATTGCTGATGAAAAATAAAAAGATGAATATCTGAGCTACAGGCCGTTGTGGTATAAGTGAACTGGCTAGGCTGGAAAGGATGACCAGTCTTATTTAAATGAACAGGTTGATTTTTTGCTGCACTTCAATCACCGTGAAAATTACAAATGTATTTCGGTTTTGGTAATTTTACTGTTATTGAATTAATATCAGAACTGAAGACAAATGTTAATTCAGAACATGAAATCTTGTACTACATTTTATATGTAAGAAAATTGTTCCTTTTAATTTAAATAAAGGAAAATTTATTATTATTATTTATTTAATTATTTATAATTTTAGATGAAAGCATAAAATTCAGAAATTATATGCTTTCAAGTAATTAATTAGTAACAGATGTAGGTTTGTAAAGAGTATATTGGTATGCAATGCAGCGTTGAGTAAGGTCCGTTTCTGAGCATATCAGTTAATTTTAGATTTTAGTTATTTTGGATTGTTTCCATCGTGATTTTTTATTATACTAGCAATTAGCCCGTTTGAATTTTGGAAATCGGAAGATTGTTTGTTCAGATATTCTTTTAATAAACACAGCAACTTACAAAGTTTTAATGTAGCCCAGTCGAGTTCAATGCGTGCACCTTTTGTAGCTCGACCCAGACTTCTAGACCATAATATAACTCTTGCTAGGTTTTTAGGAACATCCTTGGCGTTGTTTAACCAACGGATTGATTTAAATCGTTGAAAGGAGTGAAATCAGGTGATCTAAGTGGCCATGCAGTTGGACCTCCCCGTCCGATTTAACATCCGGGAAAATTATTGTTCAAAAACATTGTAAAATCTCGATGAAAGTGTGATGGAGCACCAAATTGTTGGAAACTGAAGCCTTTTGGAATCTGAAAACAGCGAATTTCTGAAGTTTGACGAGGTACGTGTGTCCTGTCACAGTGGGCTTCATGAAAAAAAACGGACCGATGACCGCCATTTTTATGTTTCTTTTTCCTGTTTATCCTCTAGGAGTCACTGTCAGGTATTACTTCAGAGGATGAATGAGGATGATATGCATGAGTGTAAGTGAAGTTTAGTCTTGTACAGACTAGGGTCGACCATTCTGAGATGCGTGGTAAATTGAAATCAACCACCAAAGAACACAGATCTAGTACTCAAAATTATCCACGATCTAGTATTCAAATTTATGTAAAATTTGGACGTCCATAAAGGATTTAAACGTTGGAACTCTCGACTTTGAAATCAGCTGATTTGCGAAGACGTGTTCACCACTAGACCAACGCGGTGGGTCGCCAATTTATGCTTTCGTAACTAAATGTTCCTAAAAGACTTTCGGTTTGACCCTTTAATTTTCGATTATGATATGGAGGATTTCAGTACCCCAAATTCGACATTTGTGTCTGCTAACTTTC